>NW_028190542.1:0-62222 GCF_048542155.1 Nylanderia fulva | reverse complement strand
TGGTATAAGCTTTTTATCATTGCGAATGACACTAGTGTTCAAGAAATTAATTACAGAATTATTTTCTATTTCGTATGTAAATTTTAATCTTTGATGATAATTGTTAAAAATTGATAACATCTCGTCTATTTTTTTACGTGGCAAAATTGCAAAGACGTCATCCACATATCTATAATATACATAATATATATATCTATAATATACAATTCCGATAATCATATTGTTTAATAATCATGACAACAGTGTCAACTAACTGCGCTTTTATCAAGGAAGTATGTAAAAAATTTTTAATTTTTGCGTTTAACATCAAAAATGTTTATTAATTTTAATTAATTTTACCATTCTAGTTTTTCACTTGAAAAGGACCAAAAACAGATGGTCGAAACGTTGTGGAAATAAAATAAAAATTTCTTGGCTAGTTTGGGTCGAATTAAATATATCGTTCCTATTTTAAATACCACTAGCGACGTTTTAAGTATTCAATTTGATTTTATAAAAATAACTTGTTGGAGAAAATTATTATTTCTGCATAAAGTACTTATATATTTATTAAAATATCTTTTGTATACAATTTTTGAAATTTATATTAAACGTAAACTTTTAAAGACTTTTAAAAAACGTACTTTTAAAGAAATACATATTAATTATAATATATAAGTTCTGTTTATTTAGATTATGAAATTATGAATATTCTATTATTTCTTTTTAGTTTTAGAACTCAGAACACATTTAAAAATAGTGTCACGTATTAACTGTGTCAGAAAAACAAAGATAATGAAAAATAAATTAAATAGTTCTAAATAATATTAAATGTAAAACTAGAGACGTTTACATCTTAAAAAATTTACATGAATTCTCGTTAATTCATATATATGACTGAAGGTAATACTGGAATATTAATCAAAATAATCATTATGTTTATAATTTATCGTCACTATGTAGAAAAAAATGACCCATTGTTTTCTAGTTCGTATGTGAAATTTAAACGAGTGTGGTAATTATTGAAACTCGTGAAAACCTGTTCAATCTTGTCTTCCGGAATAATAGCAATGATGTCGTCTACATATCTATAATATAGAGGAATTGTGAAATCCAACATGTTTAGGCAATAGGATTCTAAGTCCTCAAGTACTAAATCCGCTAAAATCGGAGAAAGCGGAGATCCCATCTAATCGGGCTGCCAAAAACTTATCATTGAATTTAAAACTCGTTAATTCTAAGATTACTCTAATTGCATATAGAAATTATTGTAAGTTAAATTTAGTATTACTGGTTATTTCCGTTCAACGTTTTTCAATCGCCTTGAACACCAATTCACTAGGAATGTTAGTGAATAAGGAAGTGATATCTAAGGATATCAGTATCTCGTCATCATTGATCGTTCTATTTTCGATAACTTTAGCGAAAGACCAACCATCTCTAAAGTATGATTTTGATTTCTGTGTTGATTTGACCAGAATGCCATGTATGTAATCAGCCAAATTATCTAGAGGACTGCCTAAAGTTGAGATAACAATTCTTAGAGGAAAATTAGTTCTATGCATTTTCAGAAGCCCGTAACAACGTGGAAAATCTCTACTTAAGTTTCTTGGAAATTTGTACGTCGACTCTCTTCGATTAAATCATTGTCACGCCACGATTTAACGAGAGAATTAATCTTATTGTTAATTTGTTTAGTCTGATCTTTTTTCAGTGTTTTGTACGTGGACTCATCGCTAAGTAACACGTTCATTTTCTCAATATAGTCAGTTTTATCCATAATCACAGTAACTTGTTCTTTATCAGCTCTCGTAACCAATAGATCGTCATTCTCACGTAGAAATTTTGTGCAATTAGAGAAACAATTTAAAATGTATCTATCATTATGGTTAATGTGATTAGTAGTAGTAGTAGTAGTAAATAATAAGTGAGTGGTTCCATGACTTGGCCCCCGACGGCACCTAGATCTGGCGAGATCCATTGTGTCTCCTCACTCTTGTCTTTAAACTGGGTGATGTGTACTCAGCCCAGAGTTCTCCACTAGGCTTATGAGTTCCACCACCCTTGTTTTGTCTAATTCTTAGGATTTAAGAAAACTTTGTCCCCAGATCCTGAATCTCTTTCTAGCCAGAGCCGGACATTGGCACAGAATATGTATGCTGTCCTCTTTTTCCTCCCCGCATAGTCGACACTCCTTCCTGTCTGCGAGTCTGATATTGAATAGGTGGGCTTTGAGTATTGGTGAATGTCCTGTCAGCAGTCCTATCCCCATCCTCAATTTCTGCCTATTCAGTGTAAGTAGTTCTTTGGTTCTGTTACCATTTATGTCTTTCATCAGAAATTTAGCCTGTCGGCAGGATTTCAGATTTTCTCACCTGGCCTTGTGTTGTTTGTTTATACTGTCTCTGATGAAGTTCTTGCCCATCGTAAAGAGCACTCCCACCTCCCGACTATGTGGTGCTTTGCTAGCCCCTTCTCTAGCCAGTGAGTCTGCTATTTCGTTTCCCGGTATGCCCTGATGCCCGGGTACCCAGACTAACGTTACTTTGTTCTTTCCGCACAGCTCCTCCAGCGCCAGCATGCAGTCCCATACCAAGTATGACTCGGTGGTCGCACCCGCCAACGCCAGAAGGGCTGCCCTACTGTCCGTGCAGATATATATTTTCCTGCAATTTGTTCCCTTGGTTAGGATCAGTTCGGCACATCTGAGGATGGCGAGCATCTCTGCCATAAAGACCGTGCAGCTGCCTCCCATTGGAATACTCTCCCTATGGTTTTCCCCAGGTCCATATACTCCTGCTCCAAAGCAATTGTTTATGCCTGACCCGTCCGTGAACCACATGTCCACCTTTGTGTCCATGATCCCGCCCGGTTTCAGCCACTCGTTTCTATCAGGTATCCATAATTTAAAATGTTTTACCAGTTGATACTTTCTTGTGGTTCTGTCTTGTTTTCCCTCAATAGGGTACTTTTGGAGAAGACCTAGCCTGGTGTGTCCCAGTCCTGTGTTTCTCCATTCACCCTGACATTTCAGGCGGTATGCCGTGGTATTGGCTGATTTTATCGCAGCCAATCCTATTGGCGTAACACTGACAATGAGTGCTATTTCAAGCGCCTCTGTGGGTGTGGTTCTCATGGCCCCTACTGCAGCCCTTAGGTAGTTACCTTGCAGGCTTCTAAGTAGTTTCTCCACCTCCCCTTTATTTATTCTCGTCCACCAGACGACTGACGCGTATAGCAGCCGCGGCAGCAGGACCGCCCTGTACAGCCATAATGCTGCACCAGCGCTGATGCCCCACGACTTGCTCATTGCCCTTCTGCACATCCACATGGATGCATAGAACTTTTTCCTTTGCTCTATGAGATGTTTTCCCCAGCTCAGCTTAGGATCTAGAATCAGTCCCAAGTATTTCACCGAGTCTGTAAACGGTATTTCCTTTCCCCAGAGTTTTAACGTCTCTATGGGTTCAGGTTTATATTTTCTGGTGAAGACCATAATATTTGTCTTGCTCGGATTAACCGTTAGACCTCTGTTCTCACACCAGTTTTGCACAATCCTTAAGGTATCCTTTGCTTGGTCCCTTAGTGTGTTGAGAAATGGTCCTCTAACCACAATGGCCACGTCATCAGCATAGCCAAAGGTCGAGAAACCTTTCTTCTGTAGCTCCTTTAGCAGGTCGTCTATCACTAGACACCACAACAGAGGAGATAAAACTCCCCCCTGTGGGCAGCCTCTCGTTGGTTTTCCTCTGATGGAGATATCTTGGCACTCCACCGTCAAGCATCTGTCCACTAGCATGTCTTCTATCCAGTCCACCAGTGGTTCTTGTACTCCATGTCTGATCAGTGCCTCCCCTACCACCTCGTGTGAAGTGCTATCGAAAGCGCCCTCGATGTCCAGGAAGATTCCAATCGCATAGCCCTTTGCCTCCAGCTGACTCTCAACTTTGCCTATCAGGTGATGTAGGGCGGTCTCGGTAGACCTGCCCTCCCTGTAAGCGTACTGAGAGTCGGCTAGAGGTTGTTGTATTAGAGAGTTGGACTTGAGAAATCTGTCCACCAGTCTCTCTAAGGTCTTCAATACGAAGGACATAAGGCTAATTGGTCTATAGTCCTTTGCCCTGACGTGACCGTTCTTGCCAGGTTTAGGTATAAAAACCACCTTGGTTTCTCTCCACTTCTGGGGGACATGTCTGAGGGCAATATTTGCCCTGTAGATTTTTGTCATTGGGCCTAACAAGCTGCTCAGCCCTTTCTGCAGCAGGATCGAGTATATTCCATCAGGTCCTGGAGCCTTTAAAGGCTCGAAGGAACCGACCGCCCATTCCACTGCTTGCAGATAGACCACTTTAGCTGCCAGTCCCCATGCCCTTGATTTGTGCAAGGTCATGGGTCTCTGCCTGTTGTTGTTGTCTGCTGAGTCTTCCCTAAAGCCTGGGAAATGGATTTCCATGAGGTGCCGTAGGGTCTCTTCCGCAGTTTCTGTGTACCCTCCATTGGGAAGCTTAAGGCAGCCCCATTGTGTTTGGTTTTCCTTGCAAAGTATTCTACTCAGTCTAGATGCTTCAGGAGCACTCTCTATACTTGAGCAAAAACTTCTCCATCCTTTCCTTTTAGCTTTTACTATGGCCTTTTTGTAAATTCTCTGAGATTTCCTGTACTTCTCCCAGGTTCTCGGTGTATTTACATTTCTGGCCCTATTAAAGAGTCTTCTCCCCTCAGCCCTTAGCTTAGCCAGCTCTTTGCTCCACCATGGTGCTTTGGCTGAAGGATTCTTTGACTCTAATGGGCAGTTCATCTCGTATGAGTATTTAATGGCATCATTCAAGTAGTCTGCCGCTGTTTCCAAATTTTCTTTTGTGTGGAATCTAGTGGGTGCTTCCTTGAGTCGACTCCTAAGGTCTTTCTCGTACCCCCTCCAATTTGTTTTCCTAGGATTTCTCTTCCATAACCCTTGGCTCTGTACTTGCTCTATGGTGAAACGGACCTGCTTGTGGTCTGATCCTGAGGGCTCATCAGAGACCCTCCATCCCCTCAACAGGTCCAATATTCCGCCAGAGCATATGGTTATATCTATCACTTCCTGTCTTCTAGAGTCCAGGAAGGTAGGTTCTGTTCCTCTATTCAGGATGTGTAGCTCCATACCTACCACAAAGTTAAATAGGCTTTCACCCCTGGGATTTATGTCGGTGCTCCCCCACACCAGGTGGTGCGAGTTGGCATCGCACCCCAGGAGTATTTCTAGCCTTTTCTGCCTTGCATAAGTCGTGAGTTTAATCACGTTTTCATGTGGGGGCAGGTTTTCCAAATCGTAGGGCATGTACACTGACCCTATAATTAGATCCCTGACTATTCCACCGGTCGTCTTTATTTTCAGTCTGATGGCAACAAAGTCACCATCGCTAAATTGTGGCAGTAGACAGGCGTCTATTCCTTTCGCTATAATGCACGCTCTCGGTCGGTCCGTGTTTCCGGCCCAGAATAGTTTTCCACAGCTGCCAAGTCCTTTTATATGTCCCTTGATGATCCATGGTTCCTGTATTAAAAATATGTATTTACTTGTGTGCATCACTGCTGCGCACCTGGCTAGTACAGCCGAGGCGCATTTGCTGTGATGCAAGTTAATCTGCGTAAAGTGAATCCGGTCCGCCATATTTATGCTGACGGGTCCGGTGATTTCTCCTTTGCGCCTTCCTTGCTGCTTTCTCCAGCAGGCAACCTGATCGTTGCCTGCCCAAGTCCACAGTAGGGTTTAAAATTGAGAGCTCTTAACGCCCTCAAAGCCCCATCCCCAACAAGGGCAGCGAAGTGGGTGCTCGTGGCGTCCCTGCTTTCGCTACCCTTCGCGATCACCCAGTCCGGTGACTGGATACCTACGTTCTGCCTGTCAAGTAGCTCCAACGCTTCCTTGACAGGTATTGTGGGATCCTCTACGTGCACTACGATTCGGTGTCTCTTAGAGAGCTCATCGACCCGCAGTGCACGCAGTTCGATCCCATTGATCTTAATTTCTGAGGTTAGGCTTCTAAGCCACTCCTCAGTTTTCCTATTTGTGCAGTTGAAGACAACTGCCCCATCCCTATCCGAGGTGCCTCTGAAAGTAGGCGCTTTGGTACCCCTTGCTAAGCAAAGGATACGCCTTCTGACCGTTTCTTTCAGAAGCGATGCCTCGTCTTTTTCCAGTCTTTTGTCAGGGTAAGCCAAGGGAACCAGGGCAACCCTTACAAGACCGGAGGTCAATTGGGCAAAAGTCCTTTGGTCAGTTACGACTTTCGGCCTTTTGCCCAACTGAGTGTTACTGGCAGGGCTGGGTGTGCTATGCTCCGATCTGAGTCGCTTTACCGCCCCAGAAGAAGCTCGCTCCCCCGTCCTTGGAGTAACTGTCGAAACAGATGTCAGTTCCGAGGTGGGCTTTGCAGCTTTCCCCTTCGCCTCCATCTGCTTCTGTTTTTTATAGCGTCGCCTTGCCGCTGCGCTATAACGAACCCTAGCATTTGGTGGCTGGGCCTTATTTGGCTCCGCCCCCGAATTGCTCGGGCTTTCTTCTTCAGGTCGTTCGTCACCTAAGGTGGCCACGCCCTGTAGGACTTCCGAAAAGTTATCATTTTGGTTAGTACTCATAATTGTTCCCACGAGTACCGCGGCCGCGCGGTTTTACCTGGGCAGAGTCGCGAATGCCCAGGGCTTGGCTCGATACTCTCGAAGGTCGCCCGGTATCCGAGAGGCACCGTTAGCGACGTAACTCCCCTTACGCCATGCAGCCCTCAGCACGGTTGCACACATTTTAGCTTGGGAAGGTTCCGCTTTGTCCGGCGCACACGGTTGCCATCTCCTGAGCGAGCGGCCCCCGCGCGCCCCCTCAAGCCCCTCCACCCGCCCCAGCAGCCGGACGAGCCAGGGGGGCCCAGGCTAGTCGGTCACACCCCTGAACGGGTGATATCCTTCCGCCCCGGACCCCCCCCACCCCATCAGCCGCGGGACTTCGTCAAGGTGGGAACCCATCGGGGGATAATGTGATTATGTTTACATAAAAATTTTTTAAGGGCTTTCTCCACGACACTCCACATCTCGTTGATTTCAGAGTTTCAGTTTGAATTTTATGGCAATTAATTTCTGTTTTTTACTAATATTAACTAACCATTTAGATCTATCGATTTTTCTATTATTGAGAAACCCCATCATCCTATTGTTTTTCTATTAGTATATTAAATTTTTTTATTGCTTTGCTCTTATATTTGCTATTATAAATGTTGATGTTATGCCTGTTTAATTCAAGAAATTCGACTACTAAGTTTTCCGGTAACACTTTATACATTCTCTTTTCAATTCTATTAATTTCAGACTTTAAATAATGTAAGTAACAATTCAAATCTTTGATCTCAAGATTCAATAATCTACGTTTATCCCGTGCAACTAAATATTTAAATTTATTTTTGACGCTCTTACTATAAAAAAAGATGTTCGTTCGGATGTTCCTTAAGTGTGCTGGAAATAAGTCTTGTTTTTTGCGTCGTATCAAAAGGATCAATTGTTGACGTGATCTGCATGCGTTTTTATTAATTTTTAGCCACCGTTTTAAAAGAAATGTGTTCCCCTTTCCAAATTGTTTTGATATTAATTGAAAAAAACCTTCCTCTTTATTTAACACCATCGTTAGGTCCAGGTATAAAAAATGTTAATCGAAAATGTTTATATTAATACATTGCGTTTTATGTATCTATTAAATATACAATTTTAATTTAAAGCTCACTTTTGCTTGCCATTTTCACAAATTTCACGTATACATTGTTGACGTGTATTTTTGTCATTTGTTTTTAGTTTTATAATATTAATTTTCCTGCGTAAAATTTTTACTGATAAATTGCCACGTTTAGCAAAAAGTTTTATATTTGATTAAGAGTTTTAACAAGGCTCTGTAATATAAATATAAATTTAAAGGTATAAGACAGGCAGTAAGAGCCAACTCGCGGATGACAGTGCGTTATCCTATCTTGGCCGTGACCAAGTAAAATATTTGGTGCCTTGTGCACAGATACTTAATCCTAACGAAAAATTTAGTTTCGTTAGGATAACGCACTGTCATCCGCGAGTTGGCTCTTACTGCCTGTCTTATACCTTTAAATTTATTTTTATATTTGAGTTATTGTAAAATGTTTTTTTTTTTAACTAATTTAAGTTTATGACAATTTGAGATGTGCTTTAATTTTATTTCTCCTTTCCATAATTCTACTCATTTCTGTTTTTTGATATTAATCTGCGAAAGAAAGCAAAAGTAAATACTATATTTTGTAACGATATAAAACTGCAAGATCACCAGACGATAATTAAAAATGGTAAAGATTTAATCGACCAACTCTGGCAAAAAAGAAATTTTATTAAATTTTACAACATTTTGGCCGTGGGTTTCGGCCCTTATCAAGCTGTAACATAACATTAACAATTATGGTTTCTATATATTTTATAATTTTTCTTTACCCATAATTGTTAATGTTATGTTACAGCACTTGATAAGGGTCGAAACCTACGGCCGAAACGTTGTAAAATTTAATAAAATTTCTTTTTTGCCAGAGTTGATCGATTAAATCTTTACCACTATATTTTGTCTTATTGTATATATTCATTTCTTTTAAGATTTCGTTTCTCGTCAATTTGTTGAGTCGAAATGTTACCTTTTTAAAGGACAGACGACGTTTACTGGATGAGAACATATAAGGAATGTTCTATAATGAAATTAATACTTTTATCATCAATATTTGAAACAGTTTTGTTTTCTATATCTATTAAAAATTTAAATCTTTTTCCAAATTTTTCATATATCTCTTCTCTTTTATTTAGTTCTAAAATTAATGAATCTAACAATATATTTACTCCCTGAATACGAAATTTATTTCTTCCTCTAAGTGACTTAGACTTAGAGTTTATTCCGAGTTCCCTCAGGAATTTCGGGGCGTTTTCTAGGGTTCGCCAAACCCTTTACATCCTCCTTCTTTTCTCTCTCCATATATACATTTCCAAACAATACAATTTAATTTTGTACACATATTTTCATCTCTTCTCTCCCTCTCTCCTCCTTCCTTCCTTCTTCTGCTTCTTGACCTCCCTCTGCCGATAGTCTTTATACATCTTTCCACCTTTTGTCCTCTCTTCTCCCTTTTTACTCCTTCTCTGTCCCCTCCTCACAGCAGTCTCTGTCTCCATCCCGGTTCTCTCTCTCTCCACCTTAAACAAACAACTCCTGCCTTCTCCTTCCCCCCTCACCTTTCCCCATAATACATATGCTCATTCTCTCTTTCCTCTTCTGGCCATTTTACGACCTTACAATGTATCCGAGTCCCTTCCCCCTACCCCTTTTCCTTTGCCTCCTTTTTTTCTTTTCCTCCCTTTCCTCTCTAACCTCTTCTCCCCCTCGCTCCATTTTCTTCAACCCCTTATCCTCCTAACCTCTCTAACCCCTGTTTCCCTTTTCCCTATCCTCTTTCTATTCTCTTTTCCTCTCTAATCTCTGTTCCTCCTCATTCCATTCCTATTCCTCTCCCTCTATCCACAACCTTTTACCACTAACCATTGCCTCTTTCGCTCTAGCTCTCTCTCTCTCTCTCCTTGCCTTCTCCATCATCATCCACCTAATTCTCCTTTCCTCCCTTGTCAGATCTTCTTCAATTCCTATCTCCCATTTCCTCCACATTATTCTCCAATAGCTCCCTCTTATCTTCTCCCTTCTCCATTTCCACCATCACTATCATTTTCCCATTATCCCCTCTCACCCCCCATGACCCTGCTATGCCTACTTTCCTATCCAGTACCACTTCCGTCATCCTCTCCAGCAGTAATCTCCTCTCCTCTTGGTCCTCTCCGTCCAGTCCTCTCCAAGCGACGTTTTTTCTCCTTCTCCATTTTCTTTCCATCTCCTCCGTTCTTCTTTCTATTTTCTCTCTCTTCTTTCTCTCCTCTCTCTCTTTACTCCTTCTTCCTTCTTTTTCCTTTACTTTTCTCCACATCTCTTCTCCCCTTTTCCATTTATTCTCCTCTTTACTTCTGTCTTCCCTTTCTTCTTCCTCTATCCTTTTTCTCTCCACCTCTTTCTTTTCCTCCTTTCCTTTACTCTACTCTGCCTTTTCTCTTGTCTTCTTCTTCTTTCTTCTCCGTTGCCCCCTTTCCTTGCTCTTTCCTTCTCCTCTGTTCCTTATCCTCTTCTCCCTTCACTAATTTCCACCAATCTTCTCTTTCTTCTAGCTTACCCTGTTCTTCCAGTCTTCTTCCTTTCCCGTTTCCTTCCATCATCTGCAATCCTCCTTTGTTCCTCTCTTCCGCTTCTTCCTCTGTTTCCCTCTGGGACTCCTCCTCTGTCTCCTCTCTCTCAGTCTCCTTTTCTCTTTCCATTTCTCTCCTTACTCTCTCTCCCTCTCATCCACCTCACTATCTTCTCCACCATCCTTTCCACTCTGTCTAGCTTACTCTTCAACTCCCTCAATTCTTCCTTGCACCCACTTGCGCTGATCTCCATTCTTCTCTTTCCTTCACTTTCTCCTTCACCTTCCTTCCTTGCACTCTTCTCCTATCTCTTCCTTTCTCCAACCCACTTGTCTCTTCCTCTCTCTTCTCTATACCTGATCACCTTTTCTCTCCTTTTCGTCCTTTTCACGTCTTCTATCCTCCTCTTCTATCGTTTTCTCTTCTCCTCCTCGCTCTCTCTTCTTTTCCTTCCACACTTCCTACTTCTTCTTCCTTCAGCCTTCCTCACTTTTGTTTTTGAATAATCCTCCTCTCCTATACTTTGCCTTTCCTTAACCTCACCATGTCACCATGTGCTTACTTGCGTGTGTATCCTGCGTGATAGTGCGCGCGCAACTTCCTCTCACGTGATCTTCCTGCTCTCCCTTGCGCCATCTCCGTCTCCCACTCTCGCCTGTCACTACTACTCCGTTTCCTTCCTTACCGTCTTACCTTTCTGTCTTATCGACCCTCTCCTTTCTCCTCCTCTGTTCCTTTTTTCCTTTTTCCATACCCATGTTTTATTCTCTCCTCTTACTTCTCCCTACCTCTATTCTTATCTCTGTTCTCTTTTTCCTTTCCTCTCCTATTCCTCTTCTCTTCCTTTCTCTTCCTCCTTCTCTCTTCATCTCTGGCCGTGCGTCTTCCCGTGACACCTACCACGTGTACGACTGTTCCACAGCCATTTCCTCCATCTTCATTTCTTCCTTGCTCCTCTATTTTTTCCTTCTATTCCTTCCTTCAATTCTTTCTTTTCCTTCCTCCTTTTTTTTCTTTTCATTTCCTTCCTACTCCCCTCCTTCTCCGTATGTCTCCTGCTCCCGTGTGAATCTGTCTCCACGTGTCCACCAATCTACTACTTGCCTTACACTAGTATCGTAAGGCTAAAGCAGAATCTTATGTTGTTTCAATTTCAGAAAGAACCAGATAGGTGTGCAAAATGGATTTAATTGGTAAATCAATTAAATCGGCAACCTTCTACAAGTAGCACATTATGCGAAGTATGTATACTTTGTGATATCAATAATTTTACTGATAAATAATTAAAAATATACTAATTTCATATTAATAAATTTTTAACTATCCATTTTTTTAATGCGTAGCTTCACTTTGACAAGGATCAATGGGAACGGCAAAGAGTTGATCGTTCAAGAAAATTGAAATGCTCAGCTATTCCATCACTACAATGTTCCACAGAAAATTTTTCAACGACACCTTACATTCATTGGCATAATGAATATAATTATTGCCGTCCATATCATCCTCCAACAGTAAATATATTGACATCAAAAGTATCAAAAACAACAGGAACATCAAAAACAACAAAAACAGCAAAAACAATGGAAACACCAGAAACAATGGAAATACCAAAAACAATGGAAACACCGGAAATAAGGAAAACAATGGAAATAAGGGAAACATCAGAAACAACAAAAGCAGTAGAAACAGTGGAAATATCGAAAGCGATAGAAACACTGAAAACAAATACGAAAATAGTCGTCAGATATACAAATTGTAGATAGTATGGAAGATGAATCCATTAATGCTTTAAAACGACAATTACTTTTGAAAAATAAAGTACAATATTAGCCGCACTCCAGTTGAAATACAATACTTTACAGAAAAAGACAAATTTGATTTTTAAAAGTTACTACAGTGTAAAGAAGCGAAATAAATTATTGGCAAATAAGCCGAAAAGATTACAAAATCATCGCAAGCAGAAATTTAGTACCCAGTTGCATGACGACTAACAAATAGGTTTAGATTTAAAGATGGCAAAAGGAAGAAAATGAAATAATGAAACGATTACCAATGAATTAATATATAAGATGAAATAGGGCACACAGAGCTATTCAGATTTTGTCACACACACACACACACACACACACGCGCGCGCGCGCGCTTTCCAATATCGAATTATACTGTAACCGGTCGCACGAAATTCGCAGCGAAAATGTGAACCGTGAAGTAAGGAGGAAATTTCTCCTTCAGAATGCCGGTTTCCCTTCGGTACGATCTCTCTGTCCGATCCGCAAAATTCACAACTTTTTGTTGGGCGCCAGCCGCACCCGAACCCGTACCGTCTTCCGGGCTAGCCGAGCGGGAAAATTTACTGTCGCGATCTCTCTCCCGTAAATGACGTTTTCGGTAGCAAATTATGACAATACGTCCGATAGAATAAACTTTGGCGTTTCGGTAATTAGCGTGATTGAGAGACCGTCTCTCGGTAAATTTTCCCGCTCGACTAGCCCGGAGGACGGTACGGGTTCGGGTGCGTGGCTGCGAGAAATCACCAGAGTCCTTAATTTTCACAAAATATATTTGAATAACATAGTAGCGAAAAAAAAATAAAACATATATAATATCAGCGGTGACCCGCACAAAATTTTTACATAGTTTCGGGTAAAAGATTACTGCCGGTGGTTCACCGTGACGAGTTACGAACGATATATGAAGATCGCGGTGCAATGGGTAGATGCCCAAGAAAGAAAAAAAATTGTAATACACCAACAATCTGCGATTTTATGGCTGCCAAGATTTTCCGCACGCGAGTCGGCGGCGCGCCACCGGGTATAATATTTCACGCCGCGGGTGCATGATCCGCGCGGTATGCGCGACAACAAAGAGGACGGCGTAAGGGCGCGTCGCGTGCGCCGTACACACTTTCGTCCATACAAAAAATTTACATTGAACAACGCCGTTTCTTCCTAGTAATGATAATACACTGGCAAATCTCGAAATTCGTTTATGAGCTCCCAATCAGTTACTTCTCGGTAATTCGCGACAACAAAGAAATTACATAAACTATACGCGCGACAATTATTATACGCGAGGACTGTCTACACGAGAGAGAGGATATTCGGGAACGCGAGAGAGTGGATGGGTAGATTTCTCTCAATGTCTTTACGTTGACTCAAAAACAACAAATATCTCTAAATCTCGAAAAGTTTCTGGCAACTAAGTCCGGCGCAAATCGCAATAACGACAGTTGCCATTAGAGACCCATTTACTCATCTACCTTAATTCGGGCGGCTGCAGAATGACGACGTCGTCTCACTGATCCTTTGCGGCCGCTCTCTCGCTCTCTCCGCTCTCTTGTAGGGTTCGCGCATTCGCTTTCTCTGCGGATCTTTGCTCTCATCGGGCGCTCGGCAGACAGTAACGAATCGGGGGCCCTCAGGAGACACGCCGGTGACCCAATTACCTAGATAAGCCACTCGTGGCGCTATCAGGTCGGGCCGCGCGGATTCTTGGTCTGCGAGTTGCTCTCCTCAGGCGGTCGTCGCGGCAGCGCACGGCAAGGCCGCCCCTGGGCTCTCCTTCGGGACTCCGGATGTCCCGGAGAGGCGACAGCTCTCCTGCCGGCGCTCCGAATGCGGGGACTCGGGTGCATGTAGCACCCGAGTGGCCATTCTCCTTTCCGCTCCTGGAAGGTACAAAATAATTAGGCGGTAGCATCTACTCCGTTGTCGGATGTTAGGCGGAGGGATTTCGAGATGCGGCTTACCGGGCGTGTCCCTGATGAGGGGGGGGTCTCCGTCGTCCTGTTTTCCATGCCTCCCTATCTCCTCCTGGGTCTCTCTCTCTCGGCTGAGACTCGTCGCACATCCTGTTCGCCGCCGTAATAATTCTAAATTACAAAAAAAAAGACAACACGAAACAGCAGCGGGTTCGCGTCCGATCCCGCGCTTTGCTTGCACGCGCTCTCTCTCTCTCTCTCTCTCTCTCTCTCTCTCTCTCTCTCTCTCTCTCTTCTCTCCCTCCCTCCCTCTCTCTCTCTCTCTCCCTCCCTTCCTCTCTCTGTCTCTCTTTCTCTCTCTCTCTCCCTCTCTCTCTCTCTCCCGCTATATCGGGAGAGTAGAGGTCCCGTGCCTTCCCCGGTCGGGCCATTCGGCCCTTGTGACGGACAATCTCAATTTGTCACGTCACAATACATATAAACATTTATTCATTTTTTATTTCGATATTGAAATGTACATCTGTATATATGTATATCTTATTTATTTGAATTTCAATTACTTACCTTTCTTTCTAATTTTGTTATGCCATCCAATCAACAGTCTTGATAATTTTTTTTGTTTGCAATATGCGGAACTGCTACTAATTGATATCACAAATCTGAAATACAACACAATATTTATTTTTTGTCTCTTCTGTCAAAATTTTTGATAGCCTCTCTGTATGAGATTTCCTTAAATAGTACCATTTAATTAGGCTTTGTTCCAACTTGATATAGGAAATGCTGTAAAACAGGGCTTATAATTAGATGAGAACATAATACATTTTATTTATTTTAACAGGTTACAAAATAAAAAGATAGAAAAACAAATATTAGTAATATTAATATGAGCAGTAAAGATAAATCTCCTTTAAATAAATATTATAATTAATAAAACAGATTTCCCTTCTTTCTTTATTAGATTCAGTTGCTGCGCACAGCTTTTTATTGTTACGGATGGTTCTCCTTTTATCAAATATTAAATGCATAGATAAATAAATGAGAAAAAGAAGGGTGTAAATGCTTTATATAATATAGGTTTTACATATTAAAGTTATACTATTTGTCAATTATCATCAAGCTTTAAGCTAGTTTAATATCACTTATAAAATATCACAAACATTAAATAAAAATCAAGTATTACTTTTTGCTGAAAGAAAAGTTAAACATTAGTTATTCACATTCAAGTTATTAGCATAGTAAATTAAACAGTCACAAATCAACAAAAATTGTTCATAATAATGTACCCTTTTCACAGGGAAAAAGGACAAAAGAAAAATAAAAATAGTTAAGCTCTGTGGCAAAATCAAAGTCGAAAAAGGAATCAGTACCTTATGTTAAATAAACATGTAAGCGGTCAAGCTAAAAATCTCGTCCTTCAATGGGGGTCGTAGGCAGTTTTTTGAATAAGAGGTCCGAACAGGAGGCCTATCACTATGTGGCACGGACAAAGGAATTCTCGAGAGAGAGCCGGCAGGTCTCTTTCACCTTGCGGTTAGATTTTGAGATATCTCTGTGAAGTATAACTTAGCAGTCAACACTCGAGTCCCCAGTTGAACACGAGTCACTCGAGTCCCCAATTAGACACGAGTAGATCTTTTTAACTAAGTCGAATCTATCGCTTTTCACGAACCTCGCGACCGGTACGTACGTAATACGACGACGAAGAGACAAAAAGATATGGCATATGAGAGCTCACACCCCGGCTCGTCTTCCCCCGTGCTCACGTGACCTCCGCGAGCGCCTCTACTCGGGAGCGGACGGCATGTCGGTAACGCAGTTGGTTACCGTAACACTCTCACGAATTAAACATAATTAAAATTAAAACGTATTTATGACAATATTTTTTATATAAAAATTTTATTAGAAACATTTATATATATATATATATATATATATATATGCAAGGTGTATACTTACCAAGATGTACTAATTGATATCTATATTTATTATCACCAACTTTTCTGTCAAAATCTTCGATAGCCAAATTACACAAATTAAGCACAACGAAGAATCACGTTTACGACAACAACAAAAGTGCGTTCGCAATTCTCACAAGATATGAAAGTATTTAACCAATCGAAGCTATCTTTTAAACAGTCGTTTTTATCTACGATGCATCGATGTATCGAAGCATCGATCCTCATATATTTCAAAACACAGCAACAAGATGGATGACGACGACAGCGTAAGTAATATAATATTATGAATACAATAAATAAATATTTTAATTAATGAATTAATTTTTCTTTATTTATTTGTAGATTTCCATAGAAGATTTGGACATATAGAATTAAATATAAGAGTTTTAACAAGGCTCTGTAATATAAATATAAATTTAACGTATAAGACGGGCAACAAGAGCCAAATCGCGGATGACAATGCGTTATCCTAACGAAACTAAATAATTTTTCGTTAGAATTAAATACCGGTGCACAAGGCACCAAATTTTTACTTGGACACGGCCAAGATTTTAAATATGAAATAATCTCATATTTTGAGATTTAATTTCAATACCCCTTTAACCCCCCTACGGAAAATAAATAAATGAATGCAAGAGAAAAATATAGATCCGAAAATCGCTGAATCGGGAATCGAACCCGAGACCTTTCGCTTGCCGGGCGACTGCTCTTCCAGCTGAGCTATTCAGATCCTTTCGATTCTATACTTTTCTCTGTTATATATATTAATGTTGGTAAACAAACGCATTTTTTAAGCCAGCGTGTATCAAATATAAGAGTTTTAACAAGGCTCTGTAATATAAATATAAATTTAACGTATAAGACGGGCAACAAGAGCCAAATCGCGGATGACAATGCGTTATCCTAACGAAACTAAATAATTTTTCGTTAGAATTAAATACCGGTGCACAAGGCACCAAATTTTTACTTGGACACGGCCAAGATTTTAAATATGAAATAATCTCATATTTTGAGATTTAATTTCAATACCCCTTTAACCCCCCTACGGAAAATAAATAAATGAATGCAAGAGAAAAATATAGATCCGAAAATCGCTGAATCGGGAATCGAACCCGAGACCTTTCGCTTGCCGGGCGACTGCTCTTCCAGCTGAGCTATTCAGATCCTTTCGATTCTATACTTTTCTCTGTTATATATATTAATGTTGGTAAACAAACGCATTTTTTAAGCCAGCGTGTATCAAATATAAGAGTTTTAACAAGGCTCTGTAATATAAATATAAATTTAACGTATAAGACGGGCAACAAGAGCCAAATCGCGGATGACAATGCGTTATCCTAACGAAACTAAATAATTTTTCGTTAGAATTAAATACCGGTGCACAAGGCACCAAATTTTTACTTGGACACGGCCAAGATTTTAAATATGAAATAATCTCATATTTTGAGATTTAATTTCAATACCCCTTTAACCCCCCTACGGAAAATAAATAAATGAATGCAAGAGAAAAATATAGATCCGAAAATCGCTGAATCGGGAATCGAACCCGAGACCTTTCGCTTGCCGGGCGACTGCTCTTCCAGCTGAGCTATTCAGATCCTTTCGATTCTATACTTTTCTCTGTTATATATATTAATGTTGGTAAACAAACGCATTTTTTAAGCCAGCGTGTATCAAATATAAGAGTTTTAACAAGGCTCTGTAATATAAATATAAATTTAACGTATAAGACGGGCAACAAGAGCCAAATCGCGGATGACAATGCGTTATCCTAACGAAACTAAATAATTTTTCGTTAGAATTAAATACCGGTGCACAAGGCACCAAATTTTTACTTGGACACGGCCAAGATTTTAAATATGAAATAATCTCATATTTTGAGATTTAATTTCAATACCCCTTTAACCCCCCTACGGAAAATAAATAAATGAATGCAAGAGAAAAATATAGATCCGAAAATCGCTGAATCGGGAATCGAACCCGAGACCTTTCGCTTGCCGGGCGACTGCTCTTCCAGAGCCTTGTTAAAACTCTTATATTTGATACACGCTGGCTTAAAAAATGCGTTTGTTTACCAACATTAATATATATAACAGAGAAAAGTATAGAATCGAATTGATCTGAATAGCTCAGCTGGAAGAGCAGTCGCCCGGCAAGCGAAAGGTCTCGGGTTCGATTCCCGATTCAGCGATTTTCGGATCTATATTTTTCTCTTGCATTCATTTATTTATTTTCCGTAGGGGGGTTAAAGGGGTATTGAAATTAAATCTCAAAATATGTGATTATTTCATATTTAAAATCTTGGCCGTGTCCAAGTAAAAATTTGGTGCCTTGTGCACCGGTATTTAATTCTAACGAAAAATTATTTAGTTTCGTTAGGATAACGCATTGTCATCCGCGATTTGGCTCTTGTTGCCCGTCTTATACGTTAAATTTATATTTATATTACAGAGCCTTGTTAAAACTCTTATATTTGATACACGCTGGCTTAAAAAATGCGTTTGTTTACCAACATTAATATATATAACAGAGAAAAGTATAGAATCGAAAGGATCTGAATAGCTCAGCTGGAAGAGCAGTCGCCCGGCAAGCGAAAGGTCTCGGGTTCGATTCCCGATTCAGCGATTTTCGGATCTATATTTTTCTCTTGCATTCATTTATTTATTTTCCGTAGGGGGGTTAAAGGGGTATTGAAATTAAATCTCAAAATATGAGATTATTTCATATTTAAAATCTTGGCCGTGTCCAAGTAAAAATTTGGTGCCTTGTGCACCGGTATTTAATTCTAACGAAAAATTATTTAGTTTCGTTAGGATAACGCATTGTCATCCGCGATTTGGCTCTTGTTGCCCGTCTTATACGTTAAATTTATATTTATATTACAGAGCCTTGTTAAAACTCTTATATTTGATACACGCTGGCTTAAAAAATGCGTTTGTTTACCAACATTAATATATATAACAGAGAAAAGTATAGAATCGAAAGGATCTGAATAGCTCAGCTGGAAGAGCAGTCGCCCGGCAAGCGAAAGGTCTCGGGTTCGATTCCCGATTCAGCGATTTTCGGATCTATATTTTTCTCTTGCATTCATTTATTTATTTTCCGTAGGGGGGTTAAAGGGGTATTGAAATTAAATCTCAAAATATGAGATTATTTCATATTTAAAATCTTGGCCGTGTCCAAGTAAAAATTTGGTGCCTTGTGCACCGGTATTTAATTCTAACGAAAAATTATTTAGTTTCGTTAGGATAACGCATTGTCATCCGCGATTTGGCTCTTGTTGCCCGTCTTATACGTTAAATTTATATTTATATTACAGAGCCTTGTTAAAACTCTTATATTTGATACACGCTGGCTTAAAAAATGCGTTTGTTTACCAACATTAATATATATAACAGAGAAAAGTATAGAATCGAAAGGATCTGAATAGCTCAGCTGGAAGAGCAGTCGCCCGGCAAGCGAAAGGTCTCGGGTTCGATTCCCGATTCAGCGATTTTCGGATCTATATTTTTCTCTTGCATTCATTTATTTATTTTCCGTAGGGGGGTTAAAGGGGTATTGAAATTAAATCTCAAAATATGAGATTATTTCATATTTAAAATCTTGGCCGTGTCCAAGTAAAAATTTGGTGCCTTGTGCACCGGTATTTAATTCTAACGAAAAATTATTTAGTTTCGTCAGGATAACGCATTGTCATCCGCGATTTGGCTCTTGTTGCCCGTCTTATACGTTAAATTTATATTTATATTACAGAGCCTTGTTAAAACTCTTATATTTGATACACGCTGGCTTAAAAAATGCGTTTGTTTACCAACATTAATATATATAACAGAGAAAAGTATAGAATCGAAAGGATCTGAATAGCTCAGCTGGAAGAGCAGTCGCCCGGCAAGCGAAAGGTCTCGGGTTCGATTCCCGATTCAGCGATTTTCGGATCTATATTTTTCTCTTGCATTCATTTATTTATTTTCCGTAGGGGGGTTAAAGGGGTATTGAAATTAAATCTCAAAATATGAGATTATTTCATATTTAAAATCTTGGCCGTGTCCAAGTAAAAATTTGGTGCCTTGTGCACCGGTATTTAATTCTAACGAAAAATTATTTAGTTTCGTTAGGATAACGCATTGTCATCCGCGATTTGGCTCTTGTTGCCCGTCTTATACGTTAAATATATAGAATTAAATTTGTCCAATTTATATCTTCAAACTATTCATCATAACAACGAGACCTTTGCCGCTCCTTCTGTCAGTACTTCTTCCGTCAACGCTTCTTCCGTCGATACTCCTTCCACCGGCGCTCCTCCTGTCAACGTTTCCTCTCGCTGCCGCTGTTCCCGTCGGCGCTTGTTCCATCAGTGCTCCTCGCTGTACAAGCTGCTCATGTCGCCGCTGCTCCAATCAACAACAATTCTGATGAAAGACATCCGCGTAAGTTTTAAAAAATTTTATATAAAATTAATTCTTTTTATTTAAAGAATTTTTAAATACATATATATTTTAATATTTTTTAACACTTGAATATTCTTAGCTTGCATAAAAATATAAAGTACTTATATTTTTGTATTACTTAATTGTATATAAATCTTTTTAGAAATTTTTATTGATTTGTTTTATATGTGTAATTAATGTGTATATAAATAACCTTCATGCTTTGTACTTTTATGCATACTGTTATTTATTTATATTGACTGTGAAAAGAATATTTAAACATTAAAAATTTAAATTCCGAAAAATTAATTTAGATAATCTATAATGTAATGCAGAGTTACAAGCTAATAAAATCTTTTATAATTACAGATTGGCGGCGAAGAGGAAGAAGAGCGGGTATCCGTCGACAGGAGCAGAGATTTTTTAATTTCCTGTGCAAATTATCATCGGCGCATTATCATTGGGGACCACGGAATTATCGTAAACATTTATACATAAAGAATAAAATATAATTCTTTCAAATATATATTTAATCAAATATATTTAGTTAAATATACAAAAATATGTATATATATATATATATATATAATATATATATATATATATATATACATATATTTAATTGTTGCAGAAGGAGAGAGAGAGAGAGAGAGAGAGAGAGAGAGTCCAAACGAAGCTTGCGTGATTAATGTGTGCATGTGCATGCGAGATCGGGCAATGCTAATTAGATTTGCGCAATTCGTATCGCGCGCCGCGACTCTCTCAACACGTCGCGCACTAATCACATCGGGCTCGCCCTCTCTTTACAGCGAATCGAGAGAACGCTTTACGCTCAAACACCGCGACCGTTCGAACGACTACAGGCAACCGTTATCTGCAAACAAACGTTGACTACAAACAGTTTTGTCCTCCGAATTTTGTCAAGGTTCCTTATAAACAATGCCAACCAAATCAAAAGTTCGATGATTTGGTTGTCGGAACCCTCTCGAAGGTCGGAAGGACAAAAACCATCCGTCCGCTGCCGTTTTTCTCTTCACTTCACTTGGCTTACGATCGCTCGCACATACAGACCAAGAGTTTGCTGTCGATGATAATTGCTCCGGCACTTCTTTTCGGACAATTCACGTCGTGATTTTCTACTGCACTTCTTGCAGTTTGTTTGCATTTGTTCACCGTGCACGTGTCTGTAAATATATCTTCGTTTATTTGTGATATACTGACTCTTTTTGTTACACCGAACATTGATTCCTTCTTCGCTTCACGTTCACTGACACACGAGTATTTCTCGGCAACCTCTCGTCAAGATTCCGCACATTAATATACATATATATATTTAATGTGTATTAAATGTAGACTTAAAAATATTTCTCTAGGGTGTATTTTACTCTAAATAATTATACTATTGCATCTTTAAAAATACCTAAACGATAATTTTTTCGAATAAATGCGAATTTAACAATATAAACGTATACATACATGAGTACTGCAAAAAAAATGTTTAAGATATCTTTTATTCTGTACCTTTATTCTTATGTGTATCTTCAGAATTACAAATCTGTTTTAATACTTTTTTTACACTTCTTTTATTTGTATTAATATTAAAATTATTTATTCAGAAAATAGACTCTCTTAAAAATTAAATATGTATAAAGACAGGGAAATTAAAAAAATTTTTAATAATTTAATTTAATTTTATTTTATTTTATTATTTTTTTCTATCCACATAAATAATTTTATTTTGTAAATAATTTTATTTCTCTCAAACAAATTTATTAACCCATACCTGTCAAAACTAGATAATGAATTGTCAAAACCAGGTAATCAATAAATCAATACATCATAAAACGTTAGCGCCTTCTTGCGTCAGTTATATGAAGAGTCGCATATGTGGGCCGCGACGTTTCTTAATGAAAAATTTTGACATTTCAACTTTGTATCGTAATAGCTCCGGTTAGATAGCACGTAGCGCAAAAATAAATACACTCATTATATAATTCATACTCAAGCTATCGATTGAGCCTAGAAATAACTCAATCACGGTTATATGTGAACTGAAAATATCGAGTACCCTCAACTATTCGACTCGCGTAAAGAGACACGGCGTGTCTCTTTCTTTCTTTTTTGGACTTAGCACAAGACACTACCGTGTCTCTTGATCAGACCGTACTCACTTAACCTTTGAAATAGTTTCTGTAAGTGGTCTTTGTGCTCTTCTTCGGTTTTTGATGTTACTAGAATGTCATCTATGTATGCGTAGCAAAAGTCGAGGTCATGGAGCACCTCATTAATAAACCGTTAAAACGTTTGTGCTGCATTTTTTAAGCCGAATGGCACACGGAAAAAAGTAGCTGCCGTAGCTAAAAACTGCGTGTGGTAACTAAAAGTCAGGTGTAAAATATGGACTGCTATCATTTTAGTTGCGATACTGATTTAATTTAGTTAAAAAGATTTAACTAACCGATATACGATGTTTAGCTACATGTGACACTATATCTAAAATATTTTCTACTAAAAAGTATGTTAGAGATAGCTACACTAATTAGCATAGCTATCAAACGGATTTTGCTGTAATTTAGAAAGGTTATGGGAATATGAGATGCTAGTCTGGGCTGCTATTCTATACATATGATTACCGATAGTTGTCGGTTATGTGCGTCGTTGCGCATGTTTTTTTACATATCAAAAAACTCGTAACGATACTTACTGAACCGTCAACTATCGGCAATCATATATAGAATAGCGATCCTATAGTATGCATGATTAACATCAATAGTTGTCGGTTCGATAATTGTTGTTGTGTGTTTAATATTAAAAAAATTAAGAAACATGCAATATTTAGGCGTATTTACCGACAACTATTATTAATGCGTACAGAATAGCATCCATTAAAATAATTAATGAAAGGCTCGTATAAATTAACAAAATTAAAACAAATATAGTAGGCCAACTGAACGAGCAAAAAATAAGATGTAAAAATTTTTTTATTAATAGTTAAATAATTAAAATTATCATTCCGTTACAGAAACAATATAAATCGTAAACGTTTCGACTGCACTACAGTCTTTTTCAATACATAAAAGTTAAATATTAAAATACAAAGTTAAATGTTAAAAATACAAAGTTAGTTAAATATTAAAATATAAAATTAAAACGATTCTTCGCTGTTGACCAATAGATGTGCAAGACGATTGGTCTGAGATGCCAAGTTATGTGACATTTAATCATGCTGCGGATATATTACTCGAATTAAATCAATGTCAGATAAAATTAAAAAATCTTTCAACTTACATTATCGTTTTAACAAGTCCTTCTTCCCGATCTTTCAAGTGTGTGTTGCGAAGTCTGAATAACAAATGTCAAAGTAGAGAACGTGATGTATTTATTTATTACCAATGTTTTTTCTAAACTATGATTCAGCAATTTTTTTAAGTATGTCAAAATAACTACTGTCTAACAATTCGGTGTCTTTATTTAAATTAATTCCATTTTTCTGTTCTGTAATGTGGATCATTTCAGATATTAGCCTTTTATGGTAATTCTTTTCATGATCCATAATTTTAGTATTGTCCCAGTCAAATGTATGTTGTTCGTTTAGAATGTGTTCCGTGACAACCGAATGTTTAGCAGAGTCTAATTTAATATTATTTTTATGTTCTTTAAGTCTCGTTCCTAACTGTCTTTTTGTTTGTCCGACATATGTGGCGTCACAATCGTTGTAATTCAATCTATAAATAACATTAGAATTCGTGGGGCAATTATTTCTGTCCTTTTGAACTTTTATGAAGTCATTCAATTTTTTAATGCAACGATATCCCACCACTACGTCAGGTCTTCTTATTGCTGAAGCAACTTTCTCAGATATTGATTCTATATATGGTATGACAAAATAATGTTAGTATTAGTATTATTAGTATCTGTTATATTGTTGTTATTAGACTTGTTGAATTTCTTAATTGAGAGATTTTTCAATCTGCGTTTTATTTCTGTGAAAATTAGATCAAGAGGATAACCGTTGGATAGCAAAATGTTAATAGCTTTCTCTATGTTTTTTTTGTGAAATTGCGGATGTGATAGTAATATAGCTCTATCTACCAAGTTATAAATTGTTCCTATTTTATGACAAATCGGATGATTTGAAAAAAATGAAAGTAATCTACCTGAGAATGTCTTTTTGTGATACCAATCTAAATAAATTTTATTATCTATTACTTTGATCATTATGTCTAAAAAGCTTACACAACGATTATCCTCTTTTTCCAATGTAAATTGTAGTCTATCGTTATAATTGTTGAATTCGTTCAAAACATATGTAATATTGTCAGCGGAAGTGCATAAAATAATGTCGTCTACATAACGGAAATAAAAAGTCAGGCCTTGCGGCCGAGACCCCTCCCCGACCGCGCAGTCAATGACTGCGCGGTTTCGTCCCGGTTGCGGCGCAAGGCGACACCGACCCCACGCCGCGCCCTTCTAAAGAGTTTGGGGGGCGGGGCCATGGCTCGAGAGCTCCCGCTCGAGCCATCGCCCCCCGCCCCCCCGGTGATCGCGACCCCCAGATCCCCTAGAGGGTGATCCGGTTCGGCGTTCCACCAGGGGAGCCCTCACCAGAGGGCTCCTCTCTGAAGGAGAGGAACCCTCTTCCGTGGACGGCGTTGCCCTCCCCCCGGGTGCCTCATGGCTCCCGGTGAGAGGGCCTCACGCGTCACGTCCTCACAGAGGGGGACCCAGGCGCCCCGGCCGGACTGGCGATGCCCGCCCGCCGGGGACACGTGGCCCCCCCTCGGCCCCCCCGGCTGCGGCTCCCTCTACTCCCTTGGGAGTTAGGATTTGGCCGCAGCCGAAAGAGTTTTCCCTAACCGGGCGCGCAGGGCGCCCCCCCTTAGCGGGGTGACGCGCCCACGCGCCCGGCCCGCGTGAGGTTCCCGGGGGGGAGGGCCTTTGGGACTTAGTTGTCCCCGGCCCCCCCCCCCCCCCGGAACCCTCTTGATCTAATTTTCACAGAAATAAAACGCAGATTGAAAAATCTCTCAACTAAGAAATTCAACAAGTCTAATAACAACAATATAACAGATACTAATAATACTAATACTAACATTAAATATTTTGTCATACCATATATAGAATCAATATCTGAGAAAGTTGCTTCAGCAATAAGAAGACCTGACGTAGTGGTGGGATATCGTTGCATTAAAAAATTGAATGACTTCATAAAAGTTCAAAAGGACAGAAATAATTGCCCCACGAATTCTAATGTTATTTATAGATTGAATTGCAACGATTGTGACGCCACATATGTCGGACAGACAAAAAGACAGTTAGGAACGAGACTTAAAGAACATAAAAATAATATTAAATTAGACTCTGCTAAACATTCGGTTGTCACGGAACACGTTCTAAACGAACAACATACATTTGACTGGGACAATACTAAAATTATGGATCATGAAAAGAATTACCATAAAAGGCTAATATCTGAAATGATCCACATTACAGAACAGAAAAATGGAATTAATTTAAATAAAGACACCGAATTGTTAGACAGTAGTTATTTTGACATACTTAAAAAAATTGCTGAATCATAGTTTAGAAAAAACATTGGTAATAAATAAATACATCACGCTCTCTACTTTGACATTTGTTATTCAGACTTCGCAACACACACTTGAAAGATCGGGAAGAAGGACTTGTTAAAACGATAATGTAAGTTGAAAGATTTTTTAATTTTATCTGACATTGATTTAATTCGAGTAATATATCCGCAGCATGATTTTTTTTTTTTTTTTTTTTTTTTTTAGAGTCAGGAAATTTGCCTAAACCAAACTTCGCGTCCTGACCCTTGAGGGAGGGCCAGGAGGCTTCGTGGTGGATTCCCGCTCGTAGTATCCCGAGGGACTATCGGACGGGGTACCGACCTAAAACCTGACTATAGCCCCTGGTCGTTGACGGGTATTGTCCACCGCGGAACCGCTAACGCATTACTTCACGGTGGACACCCATGACCTGGTCCTGTGAAGGACACATCCCCGGACAACTAGGTTGCCCGTCCAATACCCTCACCCCGAGAGGGTAAATAAGAGTGAGCCGGGCTATCAGCTCACTCCCGGCCATCCCGAGGCCAACGTGCAATGGAATTGGAGCCCCCACTCCTCTCCCTGCCGGCCTGGTTGGCGAGATGACCGCAGCTATCAAACCCCACATGAATTGACGTCACAAGACGTCACCAGCCTCGTGGACAAACATGTAAACACATATATACACAATCCACAAAAAAGACCAAATAAGGGCCACAGGCCCAGCCCTCTAGGGGCCAACGGTGAGGCACAGTGGCCGACCACAATGAAGGTGGGAGGGTTGTTACTCCCACCTATGAACGAAAGACAACAAGACTAAACAAAAACATGAACTTGGCGCGGGTGAAGAGGCCGCGGAGTCACCTTGCGGCAACCTCCCCGACACTCAAACACCCATCGCCGCTACCTACAAAACATAAACTTGGCGGAGCAGGGAGACCACGGAGTCACCTTTCGGCAACCTCCCCGGAACTCCCCGCATCCACCGCTACATACTACGACTAGTGACAAAAAAAAATTTTTTTAACATTGACCAACTATTTGGATGATCTGCGCCACGTGCAATGCAAATCCACCCAGCCCACATTGAGGGCAGCGTGCAATGACGTACAGATACCCCATCTGTAATGTCTGCTGTTCCTCAATGTGGGGTATCGCGATAAATTGGACCGAAAGTACCAACAAAATGAAGTTGGCTGACATGCATTAAGAAGAAGACGTGTCAGCCTCAACTGGATCAATCAGAGGCGGGTGAGAGAAGGGCAGCCTGCAACCTCCTCTCATCCTCCTCCTTACAGCGCATAATAGCATTAGCATACTGACTGAACGCAATCCATTTGTCCTCGGATGTTAGTATTTCCTTTATGATATTCTCTAGGTTGAGAGAGTCAATGTCCAAGTCCAAAACACTTTGCACATTGCACGCTGCCCTCAATGTGGGCTGGGTGGATTTGCATTGCACAAACTATTGCGCTCAAAGAGCCACTCGCGACAATGAATCAATGTGTGTTCACTGGTATCATCACGGTTAGTACACTGCTGACATTTAGGTGAAAGTCTCTTCTTAATCCTAAATAAATAATAGCCGAAACAGCCATGACCTGATAATATTTGTGTAATGTGAAAGTCAACATTACCAAAACTTCTTTCAAACCACTGCTTCAGAACAGGCTTGATGGCCATCCTAGTAATCTCCCCCGGAGCTCCGTGTCGTCTGATGGTAATTTCCCACTGGCGTAGCATTATTATTTCCTCTTCTTCTTTAATTTCCGCAATAAATTGCGGCTGCCAGTCCGGAGTGTCTCTCAGTTCAGATACGCGATAATACACACGCCTCCGGCATGATGCAAGAAGCGGCCACGGAGGGATCCCAGCAATCAAACAGGCCGCCAAGTAGGATATCGTACGATAGCCCGAGATGACCCGTATAGCCGTCCTACGCTGAAGCGCTTGCAGCATACGCGTCTCCTTATAAGGTGCCACAAAATATTTATCTGCCCACACTGGGGCCGCGTACATTACGATAGATGTAATTACATTAGCATATAATTTTCTTTTCCTAGCTATAGGTCCTCTAAGGTTCGGCAACAATCTCGCTAATGATCTTTGGGTCTTAGAAGCCTTCTTCTCAATGTAGTGGAAATGATCAAAAAATGACCATTTACTGTCGATCATCACACCAAGGTATTTCATGACAGATCCTACCTTTATTCTGGAGTTGCCACACGTGATAAAAGGTCTGTCACGTGGCTCTCTATAGCAGAAAAGTATTGCCTCAGTTTTTTCTTCAGCTACGTCAAGCTGGATAAGACGAATATAACGGAGGATTCTAGCCAACTGAATATCAGCCTTAAGCACTGCTCTAGGAATGGTTTCAGCAGCAGAGACAATCAATGTGTCATCTGCTATGCGGCACCCAGGTTCTAGTTGTAAACAAAGGACATTATTGAAGGCCAGATTCCAGAGCAGAGGTCCCAAAACAGAACCCTGCGGCACACCAGAGTCCACTTCTCTTTTATGCAAGCCACCATTTCCGTCTTGATAAATGACGTACCTATTACGTAAGTAACTGCTGATAATGTTACGTAGATAAACCGGGATATTACGTTTGCGCAAGGCATTTGCAATAACTCCCCAAGGGACAAAGTTGAACGCATTCTTAATATCCAGGCTAACCGCTATAGCCTTCTTGCCCTCCTCAAGCGCAGAGGTTGTGTACTGCCTGAGATCCATTAGAGCGTCAACCGTGGATCTATTCCTTCTAAACCCATATTGCTGGGAAGATAGGTCGTAGACTGGGTTTTTCTTCAACCAGAACTGAATCCTGTCGACGATGACTCGTTCGAAAGTCTTCCCTAATTCATCCAAGAGACAAATGGGTCTTGCCTTGACTGGTGTATTTGGAGCTATGGCACCTTTAGAAATAAGAACCAGGTTGGCTGTTTTCCACTTATCTGGGAAAACGCCCATTCGCAAGCATCTAGTATAGCACGCAGCCATAACACGGATCATCGACCATGGCACGATTTTCAAGGCCGAGGACTTAATGCCATCCGGGCCCGGGGCAACATTACGAGCCAACCTCTTTTTTAATAGGCTATGGACTTCGGCAGGTGTTATATCCTATTCTTCGTTCCATGCGACACTCGAAATGGGGTGGCTAGTCCTAAATCTGTTAGATGGAATTAACCTAGCAAGTAGGTCGGACAGTTCCTCACCTGATATGGATGTAGCCAAGTTGCTGCCAGACCTACGCAGACGATTCAGGACCATTTTGTATGGCAACCCCCATGGATCCTCATTTAAGGTACCAATCAATTCTTGCCATGCCGAGTTCTTGGATTTCTTGATGGCCATGCGCAAATCCCTCCTTGACATCCTATAATTGTCTATAGCACTTCTAATAAGAGCATCATCCTGCTTCCTCCTAGCACGAGTAAGAACGCGCCTATCGCCAATGGTTTTCTTCCTGAGGTTGCCGATCTCTTCAGTCCACCAATAGCTGCACTTCTTACTAAATTTGCTCAGCCTAGGCGCAGACACACAGCACGCATCGGAAATTGTCTGGTTGATCCATTCAACGAGGGATTCAGCAGAATCGTCCTCCAAGGCGGGTATGGAATTTGAGTTGCAATACCATTCTATGCATTCTATGAATAATGGTTTGTCCATCTTTTTAAAATTCCATCCTTTAACTGGTGATCGATCAGATGTACGCTGAGTGTTAACATGACACAGGTAGGTAAAGCTAATATAGGCATGGTCAGATAAGGTCTCGATATCATTCATGACCTGCCATTCACTTATGTCGTCCATTATGCCGTGTGATGCCCATGTAAAATCAACGATAGATGTCCCCTGCGGACGGACACAGGTTGGAGTGTTACCAACATTCAGCAGCGACAGGCCATTCGAAGCCGCCATAAGACCAATCAGCGTGCCACGTCTATCTGTATCCTTTGATCCCCATAGGTGAGACTTACAAGGAGATGACGCCAATTAGAAAATCGCTTTTCCAACGAGTCATAGTGCGTTCGATAGCTTACATGTAGCTAATAAAAACCCTAAAGGCGTTTGTGCCAATGGGCCTTTGTTTAGGAGAAATTACCAAACAAAGTTAGGGTCACGCAACTATGTGAAAATTATAATTAAGAAAATACAAAACTGTCCAGATGTAATTTCACAATCAGATGACGAAAGCAAACAATTAAATACTCGTGCTGATGCGATTCGTATACAATCTTTAACTCATTATCTGTTATCAGCGCCGAAATTTAAATGTATGCTTCAATATGCATGGTATGCATCCAAATTAGCTGACGATAGAGAAATATTTTTAAATGTGAATCAATTATGCTTCCCTTCGAACATTTATAATAAAACATGTGTATGTGGACAACATAATTCATTTATTAAATGTTTGTGGTGCGAAAAAATTTTATGTTTCCAATGTTTTTACATCAATTTTCATCCACAACATTGCGAAGCGATGGAAACCTTTTATCATATGTAAATAAATATATAATTATAAAAGAAAGTTTATATTGTACAAAATATTCTTGACAAAATAACACATGTATATTGCATGAGAAATATAATCAGTTCATGACTTTAAAACTGTTTTTTATTTCGTATTGCGTTCAAACATCCCGAAATGTCCTTATTTTTACATAGAAAAATAAAATAAATTAAAAAAAATAAATAATAATTAATGTAGTGTTTTTTATATATCCAAAATTGAAAAAAAAAAAAAAAAAAGCGAAGCAGTCGTCGGCGGGACTCGAACGCACGTCGCCGGCACAAAAATGTATGGACGAGAACCTTAGTCGACTCAACTACGCCGCTTACTCGAAAAAGGTTCTAATGTTCTTCTTTACATGGGACATAGTTGCGTGTCCCTAACTTTGTTTAGTAATTTCTCCTAAACGAAGGCCCATTGGCACAAACGCCTTTAGGGTTTTTATTAGCTACATGTAAGCTATCGAACGCACTATGACTCGTTGGAAAAGCGATTTTCTAATTGGCGTCATCTCCTTGTTAGCATTGAAGTCCCCGCAAACAAGGACCTTTTTATAACGGAGTTGCTTAATTAAATCATCCAGGACGTCTATAAAAGCTTCAAAAGCAACCCTTGAGCTATTCGGTGAAATATAGCAGGATACTAGATAGAAATCAGCGTATTCCATAGTTATAATATTGTCTAGGTTCTTATATAATCTATTTCTAACATTATTATTAAATAGTATAATAGCCGCTGAATTGTCTTTACTATAGTAGCAATCTGTCGGAGTACACCTTCCGCAAGGAGGCTCGGAAATTGCTGCCAAATCAATGCTAAGCTCGATCGATTGCTGACGCAATAGATCAAGAGCCTGCCATGACCTGTTTAAATTGCACTGGAAGATCTTAGTTGCCATGTCTGAAAGCTTGTTCCGGCTGTTTCTGCTCTACACGTTTAACAGTGTCGTAGCCATTGTTAACCAAACAAGGGTAAGAACCGATACGGTGGTTACTATTTTTACCTAAATTAGAGCATATTACACAGTGCGGAGGAGCAGAGCAGTCTTTGGCCTTGTGCTCACTGTTTCCACATCTGAAGCAGGAACCAAACCTGTCCTCTGAGGCCGAACAGTTCGTCCTAACAGGACCGAATCGCCAGCATTTAAAACATTAGACTGGACGTTTTTTGAGCAGCTCGACTCTCGCCGACGTCCAGCCAATATAAAGGCGACCAACTTCGGCAATCGAAATTGCCGCATTGAGGGGGCATTGCACCCAAACGATCCCCATTCCATCACGCATTCTTTTTATGTCACTGATGTTAAAAGACGTTGGAGAAAAATGGCTGATGTGAACCAGCTGTTCTCTGATTTCCTCTTTGAGGGTGGAGGGGGCCAGACCTACTATTTTAAGCTCACCACGAGCAATCGGATTATCAACCTTGGCTACATCTTGAAGGATGACTTCCAGTTGATCCTTAAGTCGGCCGGCGAGTTCCGTACCACTCTCTCCAGGCACCTCGATCTTAAAGCCGCCATTAAAGGCCGGACGAATCCTGGTCTCTTTGATGCCAAGGCCTTCAAGAGAAATACTCTGCCGGGCGACACGAAGAATGTCAGCATAGGAGGACTCAGTACCAGCCTTGCTAGTGATCGTGACAACTGCCACTTTACGCCTACCAACCCTAGATTTAATTACTGGTCTAAAACTACCAACATCACGCCGACCACCAGCGACATCATCACGGGAACTCCTAGAACTTCTACGTGAGGAAGAGGGTATGGGAAGCGAGGGAAAATCTCCATCACCTCTCGCAGCGGGCGCCATCCTTGGTGAGGCAGGCTTACCGTACGTCATTCTAGGGGGAGCAACCTGTTTGTTCTCCACAATTCTGATGCCCCTAGTACGTGGGCTTTTCAGAGGTGGACGAAAAGCTTTATTGTCCAGTGTTTTATCGGCACTTGTATTGCGAAACACCCTTGAAGCAATGTATGATGTTTTCTCCAAATTTGCAAACGGAGGTGGACTCCACGCCGACCCAGCCGACTCTGAAGCCCAGTCCACAGCACGACTCGAGTTACCCAACTCCTTACGGGTATACTATAAGAGGCTTAGCAACGGAAGAGTCAGTATCTTCTTGTTCAGCAATTTGAACTCTAACCTTAGATACCTTGCTGAATTTAGGCACATTGTTCCGTTCCTCTCTAAGCGTCCGTAACTCTTCTTGTAGCGCTGCCATCGTATTTTTGACACTTTTGAGCTCAGTTTCAGTGTCCTCACTACGCTTACGGATCTCTTTGATCTCAGCCTGAAGCTCCTGATTAACGCGTTGCAGGTGGTTGATGTCGCCCTGAGCCTGGACCTTTTCGCTATAGGCGTGGACAACATCTCCTAATTGCTCCAGATACCGCTTCCAACGACCACTAAACGGACCAGAGACATTCTTACTTTTGCCTCGCAGGATTTCTGTTTGATTAATCAGTGACAAGCCATACGAGGCAATTTCGCCATTATTCATAGCGACCAGTTCTTCAATGCTAATTCTAGCAGTGACGTCTGAGTCGCACGAAATATCCAGATCCGGATTGGTAGTCTTGCTTTTCTCCAATCCTGAACTGGAAACCAAAGTACTTTTTTTCTTATTTTGAGGTATTTTCTTTTTAGATCCGCTAGCTTTTTGGCTGATCGACAAATCCGATGCAGCCGCATTCGTGTCATCATCATCTGAGATGATAACAGGACTTGATTCAGGTAACACACCTCTGTCATCAACAGCAGCAAGCCTTTTGCTACGCCTTTTTCTCCCGGTGTTTCTTGTTTTGCGCAGGATTCTTCTTTCATCCGGTGAGGAGGATCCGGCATCGTCCTGACTCGAATCAATAGTAGGCTCAACATCTTCTTCCTTTTCAACAGCAGCATCCTGTTCGTCCTGTTCATCAGAGCTGACTATCATTCTATGCTTACGGCTCCTTCTGACCGAAGCAACAGCATCATTTTCAGGCGATTCGTCGGCTTTTCTTTTAGATGCATGATCGGATGGTAACACATCTTTGACAAATTCGACTGAAGGATTATTAGATCCCACTCTGACAGTCTTAAAAGGATCATATACTGGATCAACATGCGATTGCTAATCACCTGGTGGGTCAGTATTTGCCACCACTACGTCCATCTGTTCATAACCTGCCTCGACCTCAGGTTCATTTAAGACCGCGGTAGCTATATTAACCTGCTCGCCCAACGGCAACGAGCAGGCCAGCCCCTCGTTCGATGACGACAAAGCAGAGCCGGGGACAACAACTCCACCATGCCGGTCGCTGGAGGCTCCGATCACCTCCTGCGACAGTAAGTTTAATTCGTGTTCCTGATTGTGTGTCATATTTGTATAATAATTTGGTTTTTCAGAGGGTGTCCTTCCCCCGTAATCGCAATCCATGGACTCGCCGAGTTGGTATACAGAAGATCCGTTCAGAGTGTTTTTAGCAATATCGTCAATCATCGAGCAAGAGATAGCGCGAAATTTTTCGCTAATCCTCTCAAGCTCGGCTTTCTTGTCGCTAATCGAGTGTCTCATGTTGATAAGGTTGTCCTCTGCCTTATCCAGTTCGACCATCCTTGTTAGATCCTCAAGCTGTGTTGTCATGGAATCAACCATAAGCTGATTAGGTGGATATTGTTTCATTTAAACTAGGCGAGGTATTATTTATCCTGCGTGAGCTAAGTTCGACTTCGTCTATATTCGGTAAGGAATTTATCCTTAAAATACTGTCAAAGCCGAGGTCCTTAATAAGCAGTTCATATTTACACACCTTACCTAATAGATACGAGCGGGCACAAAACATTTTGTAACCCTGATTATATATTATTTTGACGCATGCTTCAATATAGTTCAGATCTGCAAGAATTTCAGAGTAATCACATATCAAATTGTTATTGCGTAACTTAGCAATTGAGCCCATCGCACAGCCCAAAAGCATAGTGGGTGTGAGGCGGGCTTTATTTAGACGTGCCATCAGTTCTTCAATTGACTCCATGTTAGAATTGTATAATTGAATGTCAATATAAGGTGTTACACTTTAGGCAATAATATGTCAAAGTAATTAATTAAAAAATTTTTTGCAAGGCTCCACTAAAGCTATTATAGCATAGAGAACCCATGCAATAGTTATAACACATTGATTGTGTTATCTAACAAATAATTAGTTGCAATTAAAACGTGCCATACAGCAGCAATCAACCAGACCTCAAAATTATTTGAAGAGGAGATGCCGCAAAATTATGCAGACACGCCCAAAGGTTTTGAACAATTGCGCACGGCGATCGAGAAATGTGATTTGTCAGTATGTTAACTATATACTGTATCGACATACCATTCCATGTATCATAGTCCAAGTGTAACAATATAATAGTCAGTTTTGGATCAATACATTATATTTAATTATCACTTCCATTTGTATGATTTAATAAGTATGTCCAGTAGTTTAGGTTATTAACATTTATCACTTTAACCGCGAAAAGGTCAAGATTATCAATTTACCAGATTTCACCCTAGGTCTAGTAACTTGGGATATCAGGTAATATATATTGAGTAGTATGTCTATATTATATTTACATATGTTAGTTATCAGCAATATTTATAGTGCTGATTTTATTTTGACAATCATTTATCACTCTTGTGAAGATTATACACAATATACGATTATTTAGATAAAATTGATCCAATTATTTGAGAAAACAATGTTTTGTATACAAAATTACTTTAAAATAAGGAATAAACTAAAGATTGTCCAATTCACCAAATTTCCCCCAGATCTAGTAACCTGGGCTGAAACGCACAAGACACATCAAGTTGCATATCTATGCCGCAGTTCGTGTTTATTCGGTAACTTGGCAACACTCCATGTATCATAATTAGAGTTTAACAATGTAATAGTCAGTTTTGGATCAATGCACTAGGTTTAATTATCACTTCATTTATATAATTTAGTAAATTCATCCAATAGTTCAAGTTATTAACATTTATCATCCCATTGTGTATTAAAGCACAAAAGAAGTTAAGAATATTCAGTTTACCAATTTTTACTAAATCTGGTAACCTGGGGTTTCAGACAACATATATTAAGTCAAACATCTTTGTTATGTTCACATATGCTAGTATCAGCAATAATTTATAGTGCTGATTTCTATTTAACAATCATTTATCACTTTTTGTAAAAATATGTATAATATATAATTATTTTGGTAAAATTAGTCCAATTGTGCAAGAAAACAGTGTTTTTGTATGTAAAATTACTTTAAAAATAAGGAAAACCGAAAATTGTCCAATTCACCAAGTTTCCCCTAAATCTAGTAACTTGGGTCAAAATGTGAAAGATACATCGAGTTTCGCATCTATGTTGCAGTTCGTGATTGTTCGACAACTTTGGCTACGGAGTTCACTCGTATACCAACAGATGGCGCGTCGATGTCCGTTTTGTAGTAACTTTTTTACAAATTATAACTTTTTGAAGAGCTTTTATTAATTAATGTAAGTACAATAAAATGTGTAATCAATAATAAATGAAGTCTTTCTTTTTTCAACAAATGGTCTGTAACATAGCAACGAAATGGTGTGAAAACGTATAAGGTGTAAGTGTATATGTGGTGTAAGTGTGGATCTAAAAATGCTACAGTAAAGTCACAGTAACGCCACAGTACTCCCCCCCAAGCGACGACTACGTTGCGAAATGGACTTTCTTCTTAGGGTAAGTTCGTAATGATTTTCCGAATGAAGCAGTAGAAGAAGTACTAGGGTAATCTGGTGAAATAGTAGATGCAGGTATGACTGATGTGGTTGTAGGAACTGCAGGCACAACTGATGGTACAACTGATGTGGTTGTAGATGTAGATGAAGTTCTCGAAGAGGATGAAAGAAGAACAGAAGAATCTTCCTTGGGAAAAAAGGCTGGTTTCAGACGTTCCGTTGAGACGTTGACCAATTTTCCTGAAATGTCAATAGTGAACAAGAAATCAGAAATTCGTTTGTTAACAAAAAAAGGACCAGAATATGGTGATTGAAGAGATTTCTTCACAGCATCTTCACGAAGCCATACGTGAGTACAATCGTAAAGATTTTTGTGTACAAAAGGTGATTTTTTGGTGTGATGATGGGTAGGAGAAGATTTAATATTCCTCATATGTATTCTATGTTTCTCTAAAAATATTTCAGGATCTGCTGGAAAATCTTCCTCAATAAAGAATTCACCAGGAATCCGAAGAGTAGTTCCATAGAGTAATTCAGCAGGTGAAGTTTTCAAGTCTTCTTTGAAGCACGAACGAAGACCAAGAAGAACAGTAGGTAAAGATTCCAACCAATTCTTCGTCTGATGACACATAATTGCAGTCTTGACAGTCCTATGCCATCTTTCCAAAATTCCGTTTGTAGCTGGATGATAAGCAGAAGTTTTCTTGCGATCACATCCAATCAAATTAGTTAATGCTTTAAAGACAGATGCTTCAAATTGTGGGCCTTGATCTGTAGTAATAGTTATAGGAGATCCATATCTAGCTACCCAATGAGAATAGAAAGCTGTCGAAACTGTTTCAGCAGTTATTTCTTTAAGTGGAATAGCTTCAGGCCACTTCGAGAAACGATCTATTATTGTTAAGCAATAACGGAAATCTTGACAAGAAGGAAGAGGGCCTATTAAATCTAAATGTACATGTTGAAAACGCTGATCAGGAACCGCAATTTTAACAGGGACATTTTTTGTATGTCTTGAAATTTTGGAACGTTGGCAAGGTAGACAAGTGCGAGTCCACTCTTTAACGTCTTTATTCAATGACGGCCAAATAAATTTCTGTAGAAGTTGTTTAGCTGTAGATCTTCCACTGGGATGTGCGAGGCCATGTACTACATCAAAAACTCTCTTACGAAGAGATTTAGGAACGTATGGACGAATTAACTCAGAGGAACAGTCACAATATATAGGTACAGATGAGCCAGTAAGCATAAGTTTTCTTAGTTGGAGTGAAGAGTTCAAAGAAAGGAGATCTTGAAGTTCTTCATCATCTTTTTGAAATTCTGCTAATTCTTCCAGAGAGACAATGATTGGCATTGAAACTGACTCAATTCTTGATAAAGCATCAGCTACAGAATTTAATTTGCCTGAAATGTGGACAATATTAGTAGAGAATTGAGCAATAAGATCCAGTTGCCTAATTTGTCTAGGTGAAGCTTTGTCAGGTTTCTGAAGAAAAGCATAAATTAAAGGTTTGTGATCTGTCCTAATAATGAGTTGTCGTCCCTCAAGCAAATATCTGAAATATTTAATTGCTAAATAAATGCTTAAAAGTTCTCTATCATAAGTACTGTAGTTCTTTTGAGTTTTATCAAGCTTTTTAGAAAAGAATGCAATTGGTTTATTGACATTTTCAATTGTTTGTTCAAGTGATGCTCCTACAGCGAAATCAGAAGCATCACAAGTAAGAATCAAAGGAACTTGAGGAGCAGGATGAGAGAGGGTAGTCACACGGAGAAGTTCTTCTTTGCAATTCTGAAAAGCTGCTTCTGTCTCCATAGACCAAGGAATAGTTCTCCTATCTCTCTTGCGACTGTCCTTCAAAAAGTTTGTAAGTAATGCTTGATGTTCAGCTGCGTTTTTAAGGCAACGACGATAATAATTAATAATGCCGATAAATCTTCTTAAATCATGTATTGTCTTAGGTTTGGGATAGTCAATAATTGATTTGACTTTTTGTTCTGTAGGTTTGATTCCTTGACTAGAGACAAGATATCCGAGAAAAGTAATTTCTTTTTGACCAAAAAGACATTTGGATACATTAAGTGACAATCCAGCTTTCTGTAGACGATCAAAAACAATCCGCAAATGAGTGATGTGTTCTGACTCATCTCTAGAAGCTATGAGAATATCGTCAAGATAGCAAAATGCAAAATCTAAATCATTTAACAATATATTCATAAACCTCTGAAATGTTTGAGCTGCGTTACGAAGACCAAAAGGCATAACCAAAAATTCGAAAAGTCCAAAAGGTGTAGTTACAGCGGTCTTAGGAATATCTTCCTTTGCAACGGGTACTTGATAGTACGCTTTAACAAGATCAATTTTAGAAAAAATATTCTTACCGTAGAGCTCCGCAGTGAAATCTTGTATGTGAGGCAATGGATATCGATCAGGAACAGTGACCGAATTTAACGCACGATAATCTCCACAAAGTCTCCATACATTTTCCTTTTTTGGAACCATATGCAAAGGTGCTGCCCACGTACTGCATGATGGTCTACAAATACCTTGGTCCATCATGAATTTAAATTCTTCTTTGGCATACTTCAGTTTCTCCGGAGAAAGTCTTCTGGGAATTGCAAATTTCGGAGGACCTTCCGTAACAATCCGATGTTCAATTCCATGTGAGTTTACCGATGAAAGAGGGGCAAAATGAGTAAGTCCTTGAAATTCTGCTAAAATCTTGTGAAAAGAAGAATCTGGAGATGTGGTACAAACTGATAACTGCAAAACTTCTTGTATCCTTCCACAATTTTTAAGACCTGTTAAGGACTCAATTAGACGTTTGTTTTTAACATCTACAGGGAGCTTAAAATGTCCGAGGAAATCTGCGCCTAAAATGGGACGTTGTATGTCCGCCACGCAAAATTTCCAACGGAAAATTCTCCTGAGACCAAGATCCACGGAAAGAGTTTTAGATCCATAAGTATCAATGTGTGTTCCGTTGGCAGCAAAAAGTTTTAAATTGGTTGATAACGGTTTGTATAATATTTTCTTGGGAAGCAAAGAAATGTCAGCACCAGTGTCAACAAGAAATTGTAAATTAGACGACTTGTCAAAAATAACGAGGCGATGACAAGGTAAACCGTTGTGAGTTGCCTCTTTCTTCAACGGTATCTCTAGTTTTCCGTTGAATCAGTAAGACAGAGAGTTTTTGACATTGTACAAGGAATTGTACATTTCTTTGCTTTATCTCCAAATTTCTTGTGATAAAAACAAATTTGTTCCTTAGAATCCGACTTTTTATCTCTTGAATTAGATCTTAATCTTGTTTTACTTCAAGATCGACTAAAAGATCTACCGCGACGACGAAAAACTTCCAGCGCAGCAATTCTTTTCTCTAAATCAGCAAGATCCGATTGTTTTGATTTTAAAGAAGTGTTTACTTCGGTTATTTGATATCCGGTATTACGTTCGACTATTTTATCCGCGAGTTCAGCTAGCTTGATTAAAGGTACGTCCTCAACAACAGCTAATGTCGCTTGAACTTTGTATGGCAAACGTTGAAGCCAAAGTGAATGTAATATATTATCCGCTAAAGATCCACCGGATAATTGGCGTATCTCATGTAACAACTCCGTTGGTTTTTTGTCATTCAATTTAATTCCGGCTAATAATTGACGTAACCGTTTTTCTTCTGAATCCGTGAAGCGGTTAATGAGCGCCGATTTTAAAGCGTTATATTTATCGTTTTCGGGCGGATTTTCAACAATTTCCGAAACGACAATTAATGCCTTTTCATCAAGATGACGAATAACGGTATTATATTTTATTTCCTCGGAACGTATACGAAATACCAAAAATTCGCTTTCGACTTGAGCAAACCACAATTTAGGTTGCTTATGCCAGAATGTAGGAAGTTTTACAAGACGAAATTTATTAGAATGGATCTGAATGAACTCACCAGACTGCTGTTGCATATTTCCAGAGGGTGAATTTAAAATTTCCGATCCCACCTGATTTAAAATGTTCTCTGTCGAAGATGTCAAAGCAGTTGAAGTAGACGGAACAGTAGAGTAAGTTGTCTCAGATCTAGGAGGAGATCTATCTAAAGGCATCTCGGTTGTTATTCCAACGACGATAAGAAACGATCCGGAAATCAAAGTACGAAGATTCTTGACAACGTATAGAAATCTTTCCAAAATTCAGAAATTGAATTTCCCGCTCAAGAGGATATTCCTGTGTTGATCACTTATCACGTCGGGGTCACCAAAATGTAGTAACTTTTTTACAAATTATAACTTTTTGAAGAGCTTTTATTAATTAATGTAAGTACAATAAAATGTGTAATCAATAATAAATAAAGTCTTTCTTTTTTCAACAAATGGTCTGTAACATAGCAACGAAATGGTGTAAAAACGTATAAGGTGTAAGTGTATATGTGGTGTAAGTGTATATGTGGTGTAAGTGTGGATCTAAAAATGCTACAGTAAAGTCACAGTAACGCCACAGTTTGCCACTTTATTAATCCCCAGATAACAAAATACTTCCACGGTACCGGTACGGAGAGCGTACGTCGTATTTTATGTATCAGTACGGTACCTACCACGTACGTGCGTACCGTAGGAGTACATTACCAATACACCGTATTAGTACGCGGTACGGCTACTGTAGCGCCACTGTATCACCACTGTATATTGAAATAAAATTTTATCATACGCTGTACTCTTATAATACTAGTATGGTATCAGTACGATACCAGTACAACATCAGTACAGTTCCAGTACAAAAAAGGATTTTCGTACACGCTTCCTTCTCTTCTTCCCCTTTTCTTTTTATTATTATTTTATAATTAAAAAAAAACAGTAAAATCAATTTTATAATTAAAAAACAATTATTTATTTATCTCATATAAAAAATACATATAATTTTTTAAAAAGTTATAAATATATATATGCGTATTTTATATGTTACAATGATGTAATAATGTATATGTATAAAAAAAAATTATATATATAATATATGTACAATACATGTTTAATAACTAATATATCAATTATAAACTGTTTTGTATAATTTCTCCTTTGGTTTTTATCGGAGCTATCGCCTAGTTCTCTCTTGTGGACTGCGTCGATAGGCAAGGATAGATAGCAGGAACTAGTCTCTTTATTCTAAGTAAGAATACGTAATTTTTATCCTTCGGATCACAAATGTTCTTCTCGGGTTTACCGGACGGCTCGTCGTACCAGACTCGCCCTCCGTGCCGCATCGCTCCTTTTTAAAGACGCGGAAACTCTCTCCTAATTCGGCGCTTCGCCCTTGTGGACGCAATAACAAACTGTCGATGTACACAATTACAGAGAGCTCTCAGTAGCGTATATCGAAGGCGCGCGGGGATCACGGAAATTTAATTTTTTCCCAAACATAAACGCAAAGTACATTTATTTTAATTAAATTATAAATTAAACTATTACCGCTGAAACTACTTGTAACAAGAAAATCCTACACTGGAAAAAAAATTTTGTTGGATTAACAAAAATTCTGTTCGAAAATGGACGAAACGGAATTACTGGTTGAATCTACCAGAATTCCTTTTAATGCAACAAGCATCTACCAGAATTCCTTTTAATGCAACAAGCATCTACCAGAATTCCTTTTAATGCAACAAGCATCTTGTTTGTACAACAAATCAGTTTATTGGTGCAAATAAGATATTTGTTGTATTAAAAGGAATTCTGGTAGATTCAACCAGAATTCCGTTTCGTCCATTTTTGAACAGAATTTTTGTTAATCTAACAAAATTTTTTTTTCAGTGTACTCGATCTTATTTAAGTCCTATTATTATAAAAAAACCATAAAAATAACAAAACGCTCGTGTATAATTTAAAATTAATAAACCTGAAAAATAGGCCAGATAACGAGCAAAAAATTTTTTTAGATGTAGAAATAATTGAACTTCATCATACTTTTATAATACAAATAAATAAGTTTCAATTATTTCTACATCTAAAAAAATTTTTTGCTCGTTATCTGGCCTATTTTTCAGGTTTATTAATTTTTCCTATTATTATTTTGTTTTTGGGGAAAAGGCCCCATCCCCGCCTTTTCCTGTGAGGCACAACCAAAAAATTTGCCCCTCCATATCTTAAGCCTTGTGTCCACGATCCGAGAATTTGGTCCGAGTTTTCAGACCGAGAAGTTTGTAACCAATCAATTTGCAGCTTTTACAGAAAAGCGGCTATTTTATTGGCTACAAACTTCTCGGACCGAATTCTCGGATCGTGAACACAAGGCTTTACCTGAAACAGAAAACAAATAAATTAGAGGTGAGAACGGCCCCTCCCCGCCGATCCCTGTGAAGCACGTGCCAAATTTGATACTGCTTCTCCAAAGTACTTAAAAAAATATTATGTTGACCATACATTACTTTCTGTTAAGTACTTCAGTACTTCCATATCGTCTACGCGTTCTGTGTCCTCTTGGATCTTATCGTCGTCCACGTAATTTTCCATTTCAGCATCTTCATGGATTTCTTCAGCGATGTTATCCTCATCCCTGGTGAAAAATAAAAATTGTCAGAATTCTCATAAAGATTGCGTAAAATCAGAATATCTGAAAATATCGGAAATATTTTCACAATAAGCAACGTTCTGCTCTGTCTTTGAATGTATTTCATTTATTATTTATAGCGATACAAAAAAATCCAAAAGCGTCATTTTATCTTTAATTTCCATTGAATAATGATGTATTAACGTAAATCGCATTATTTGATTCTATTTTTTTATCTACAGGGTTTGTCCGGAAAGTAATGCGTCGCATTTTTTTAAAAAAGAATTTATTGATCGCATAGGTAAAACAACTTAAAATTGTTCGAAGTATGACCCTTCTGCGTCAATACATTTTTGCCAACTCGATTTCCATGCGTCATAAGATTTCTGGAACTCCTTGACTGGGATGCTGTGTAGGGAGGCCGTCGAAGTAGCTTGTACGTTGTCAACCGACTCGAGCTGTTGTCCTTTGAGCTCCCTTTTCAGCCGAGGAAATAAAAAAAAGTCCGCCGGGGCCAAACTTTCTTGAGCATTTCAAAAGTTTCCAGCGGCGTCTTGTCCAGCTTCACGCAAAACTTTATCGCATAGCGTTGCTCTATCGTTCTCTCCATCACAAGTTCGACGCGACCACTAAGCAGAGGTTCACAGAATAAGCCGTCCTAACCCTCCAAGCGCATGGAAACAATTGAGCGACCTACCGTTGGAAAGCTAAGGGTACCCCCCTTCCTCCCCAACCGGTCCCATCGCTCTGCGATGTATAGTCGCGTCACAAAAAAATGCGACGCATTACTTTCCGGACAAACCCTGTATATAGCAAAAAGTAAAGATATAATATAATATTAACATTAATTTATATCTCTATATAAATATTATGAAATGCATTCAAAGATAGGACAAAATATAACCCCCATAGCAAAAACACCAGTAATATCATAGTGATATGTTCTAGATGTCATTAACGATATGCGAATGTCCGCTTTATCACAATAAGTGTAATGTCACAATGATATCATTGTGACACAAGCGGACATTCGCATATCGTTAATGACATCTAGAACATATCACTATGATATCACTGGTGTTTTTGCTATGGGGGTTATATTTTGTCCTATCTTTGAATGCATTTCATAATATTTATATAGAGATATAAATTAATGTTAATATTATATTATATCTTTATTTTTTGCTATATAGATATAAAAATAGAATGAAATAATGCGAATTACATTAATACATCATTATTCAATGGAAATTAAAGATAAAATGACGCTTTTGGATTTTTTTGTATCGCTATAAATAATAAATGAAATACATTCAAAGACAGAGCAGAACGTTGCTTATTGTGAAAATATTTCCGATATTTTCAGATATCATTGTGACATTACACTTGGAACACAAGCGGACATTCGCATATCGTTAATGACATCCAGAATATATCACTATGATATCACTGGTGTTTTTGCTATGAGGGAAATATTACAAAATGTAATAAAAAAATTGGGTAAAATGTAAAAACATCATACATTTCAGAAATATTCATTAATCTATATATATATATATATATACAGGGTGTCCGGTAATGGTCGCCTCAACCGTCGTGTGCAGGTAGAGTAAGTTAAACCGAATAGAAAAGTCCTCTACCGTTTTGCGATTTTCGCAATAATTATTGTGTTATTAAATAAAAAAGATCGGCCAATCTAAGCGCGCGACGAGATGAGACGGCCCCCTGTCACACGATACACGGCGCGCGGCAAAGCGGAGGGAGGAGCGAACGCGATGGCTACGAACGGCGCGTAACGCTAAAGCTCCGCGACAACTATTTTCTCTCTTTCCCTTTTCATCTCACTTTCTTTACTAAAAACGAATCTTTTTATTTTCAAAATGGCATCTTGATTAATTATTGTAAAGTACAGTTTTGAAAAATTAATAATCGCATTGACATCATTTTCGACGATGTATCTCATTAAAATTTAACATGCATACAAAGCAAAATAAGAGTCTGATGCAAATCACACCATACACGGAGAGAATTTTCTCTTATTAGAATTTATCCTGAAAATCATGGTAATCGTGGGATAATATGGTGTAGGAAAAATTTTATAAGAGTTTCTCTGATTAATATTTACTACATTAAAAATTATTAATATGAACATAGTAAAATTAATCGAGTACATTTTTTATTTTATTGTGGTAGATATTAATATTTTTATTGTGGTAAATATTAATCAGAAAAATTCTTATAAAATTCTTCCAGTACCTTACTGTCCCACGATTACCATGATTTTCAGGGTAAATTTTAAGAGAAAATTTTTTATGTGTAGTATTCGGATACGTTTTATCAAAATTTACGTTTTTAAAATAATCAATAAATGATAATAACGAGAGAGAGAGAGAGAGTGAGGAACGTTATTATCATAAATGATAACGTTCCTCACTCACTCACTCACTCTCTCTTTCTTTCTCTCTCCCTCTCTCATTATTATCATTTATTGATTATTTTAAAAAACGTAAAATTTTGATAGGATGTATTCGAATACTACACAGAGAAAATTTTTTCTTAAAATTTACTCTAAAAATGATGGTAATCGTGGGACAATGGTATTGAAAGAATTTTATAAGAATTTTTCTGATTAATATTTACTATAATAAAAATATTAATATCTATCACAATAAAATAAAAAATGTACTCGATTAATTTTACTATGTTCATATTAATAATTTTTAATGTAGTAAATATTAATCAGAGAAACTCTTATAAAATTTTTCCTACACCATATTATCCTACGATTACCATGATTTTCAGGATAAATTCTAATAAGAGAAAATTCTCTCCGTGTATGGTGTGATTTGCATCAGACTCTTATTTTGCTTTGTATGCATGTTAAATTTTAATGAAATACATCGTCGAAAATGATGTCAATGCGATTATTAATTTTTCAAAACTGTACTTTACAATAATTAATCAAGATGCCATTTTGAAAATAAAAGATTCGTTTTTAGTAAAGAAAGTGAGATGAAAAGGGAAAGAGAGAAAATAGTTGTCGCGGAGCTTTAGCGTTACGCGCCGTTCGTAGCCATCGCGTTCGCTCCTCCCTCCGCTTTGCCGCGCGCCGTGTATCGTGTGACAGGGGGCCGTCTCATCTCGTCGCGCGCTTAGATTGGCCGATCTTTTTTATTTAATAACACAATAATTATTGCGAAAATCGCAAAACGGTAGAGGACTTTCCTATTCGGTTTAACTTACTCTACCTGCACACGACGGTTGAGGCGACCATTACCGGACACCCTGTATATATATATATATATATATATAGATTAATGAATATTTCTGAAATGTATGATGTTTTTACATTTTACCCTATTTTTTAATTACATTTTGTAATATTTCTCCCATAGCAAAAACACCAGTGATATCATTATTAATTAATAATAAATTCTGAAAAATTATTACAAAAAATTTAGATTTTTAAAACGTTTTTGAGGAAATTATAAAAAAAAAAATTAAGGAATATTTAACATTTATATGTATACATGTAAAAAATTTTTATAAAATTTATAATATGCAAAATAATTCAATACTATTCAATACTATATATATATATTAAATAGAACACTTTAAAATTATCCATAAATATTCTGACAATAGTATTGAATTATTTTGCATATTATAAATTTTATAAAAATTTTTTACATGTATACATATAAATGTTAAATATTCCTTAAATTTTTTTTTTATAATTTCCTCAAAAACGTTTTAAAAATCTAAATTTTTTGTAATAATTTTTCAGAATTTATTATTAATTAATTACTAGCTTTTCGGACCGCGCTTCGCTCGGTCCTCAAAGCCAGCCTTTCTATTCGGACCGCGCTTTGCGCGGTCCTCATATAGTCTATATTAAATCCGTTTTAACACAAAAAATTAATTCTTTTTTTGTATTACCGCGAACTACTTCCACATTTGTTGTTCGACTTTCACGAAATTTATACCAAAATAAATGTTTAAATTTTTTGTGGATGACTACTATGTTATCTATTTCTTTCTCCCAGATATTTTATTTTCTTTTTTTAAGACACGCTTTCTCTCTCTCTCACTCTAAAACACACGCGCTCCCTCTCTCTCTCTTTAAGACACATGCTCTCTCTATCCTTATCTCTCTCCCTCTCTCTTTCTTTAAGACACACGCTCTCTCTCTCTCTCTCTCTCTCTCTCTCTCTGTGTGTATGTGTGTGGGGTTTTTTAAGTTTACGCTTCCACCCACGCATCCACCCACACAATCGCATATTTATGAACGGATTTTTTAAAAAATTGGTACCAAAATGTTGCAAATTTTTGGCGACGATGTGGTTTTTTCAAGTGTTACACCTCCACCCACGCATCCACCCACACGCATGCGCATTTATGGACCAATTTTCACGAAATTAGTACCAAAATGTTGCAAATTTTTCTGAGAAAGCTGCTGTGTGGTTTTTTTAAGTTTTATCCCACCCACGTATGCACCCACGCATTCACACATTTATTCACATACTTTTTTGAAATTTGTAGTTAAATTTTGTTGGAGATGGCTACTATGATTTTAACAAATTTTTATCATCCTATTCATCCACCCACGCACCCATGCACCCATTTGCATACGCATTTATTGACTTGGTCACACCAAGAAGTAATTTTTAAAAAATTTGTGTACGTATTTGTGATTATGTGTGCAATTCGTGTAAATAAACCTTTAATTTGTATGCAATTTTTACGAAATTAGTACCAAAATGTTGCAAATTTTTGCAATCACAAACATGTACACAAATTTTTTTAAAATTACTTATTGGTGTGACCAAGTCAATAAATGCGTATGCACATGGGTGCATGGGTGCGTGGGTGGATAAATAGGATGATAAAAATTTGTTAAAATCATAGTAGCCATCCCCAACAAAATTTGAGTACAAATTTCGAAAAAGTCTGTGAATAAATGTGTGTATGCGTGGGTGGGATAAAACTTTAAAAAACCACACAGCAGCTTTCTCAAAAAAATTTGCAACATTTTTGTACCAATTTCGTAAAAATTGGTCCATAAATGCGCACGCGCGTGGGTGAATGCGTGGGTGGAGGTGTAACAATTGAAAAAACCACATCGTCGTCATCTTCAAAAAATTTGCAACATTTTGGTACCAATTTAAAAAAAATCGGTTCATAAATATACGATTGCGTGGGTGGGTGCGTGGGTGGAGGCGTAAACTTAAAAAAATAAAACACCAGCTTTGTCAGAAAAATTTGCAACATTTTGGTACTAATTTCGTGAAAATTGGTCCATAAATGCGCATGCGCGTGGGTGGGTGCGTGGGTGGAGGTGTAACACTTGAAAAAACCGCATTGTCGCCATCTCCAAAAAATTTGCAACATTTTGGTACCAATTTAAAAAAAATCGGTTCATAAATATACGATTGCGTGGGTGGGTGCGTGGGTGGAGGCGTAAACTTAAAAAAATAAAACACCAGTTTTCTCAGAAAAATTGCAACATTTTGGTACTAATTTTGTGAAAATTGGTCCATAAATGCGCATGCGTGTGGGTGGATGCGTGGGTGGATGCGTGGGTGGAGGTGTTACACTTGAAAAAACCGCATCGTCGCTATCTCCAAAAATTTTGCAACATTTTGATACCATGTGTTCAGAAATATTGCAAAAAAAGATTTTTTTCGCAAAAACATACCCTCCTCTGAGAAAAAAAAATAAAAATAAAAAAATTAAAAAAAAAACCCCACAGCAGCCACTCCCGAAAAATTTGCAACATTTTGGTACCAATTTCGAGAAAATCGGTCCACAAATGCGGAAGTAGTTCGCGTACAGACAGACAGACAGACAGACGGTGCTTATATATATAGATGAATTGTAAAATTCCTAAATTAATGAAATTTTGAAAATATAAATATTTTTACCAGAGAGCGTCCTCCGTATCTTCAATCTCCTCAGTTTCCTCCGTGTGTTGAGTCTCTGTTAGTTCATCGTTGCCACCAAGTGAATCGTTCTCTAAGTTTTCGTCATCATCGATCTCCTGCTCAGTCTCCACGATATCTTCAAATTCTGTAGTTTTCTGTAATCATAAAGTTTATTCTTTTTAGAACTAGTCGCACTGGTTCAAAGTTTATCTTTTTTTCTTTACATTGGAAGAATTATCAACTAAAAAAAATAAAAAAGTAAAAGTAAAAATAAGAAACACAGACCTCATCTTCGTTGTCTATTCGGCGGCGTCGATTTGGTGGGACGTCCTCCTCATTTTCTTGGCGCCGTTTCTTATTGTAACGCCATTTTCTGGTTTGAAGACTTTTTAAAGCCTTTTCCAGGGCGTCATAAAATTCGACGTTGTTGGGATTAATAAAATATTTGTTTGAGTTCATGGCATCTGAAAAAATATAGACAAAAAACACTTTAGTTTTATATTCAATGACCCCTCCCCCCCGCGTATTAATAAAAATTAACTTGATAAATACTTCAATTTTTTGGAGCAAATTCTTAAAGTTATACATATGATTATTACAATCATATATCTTTCAGAATTTGCTTTAAAAAATTGAAGTATAAGGTCATGATCATTTTTATTTTTACGACCCATAATAATTACATTTACGTCATCTTTAATCAAATTTAATAACATCCTAGTTGTTCTAATGCGTCATCTACAATAAAATTTTAAGATTTAAAATTTAAGAAATTAACCAATTGCAATTGACTTTAGAGAAGAATAATGAATATTTGTCAATTTTTTAAATCTTAAATTTCTTTCTTAAAGTCCCATTGTAGACGACATATAAGGTTGGTCAATGACAGCTGTTTTATTTTTTAGAAGAATGACTGTGATTAGCCTACCTCAAAACGGAAGTTACTAAATTCAATTAAGTTTGACGTGTAAACGTAATTAATGTAGAACACATGCACATCATACACTGACAGTATTTTTACAAACCTTGACATGCCTGAGCGAAGCGACTGTCCCGCAATTTACAGCCCCCTCGTTGTCCACTTTTTCCATTTAGAGTGAGGTGTGATGAAACCTCCTCGTCTTCTGGAAATACGCTGCGAAAATATTCCGCGGCGCAATCTATTGGATTGGCTCGTCCAAGATAAATGAAGTATCCCACCTAATACAAAATTTTTGATAAAGTGAAAAATTACTATATATATTTGTGTTAGAAAATATTATATTTCAAAATATATCCTTACCAAATCATTATAAATTTCTTCATCAACTTCTTCGAAGGCCAAGAAATCATCCACAGTTTTAAATGAGACCTCCTGTGGCTTTGTTGGTCTCTTCATTGTAGATTCTTTTAATAATCTTTTTATAGTTTTTGCATTTTCACTGTAAAAAAATAAAATTATGTAATTAATGTATTTATAAGTATTCAGTTTTGCTTGCTATTCTTTAATAAAATCATTAATATACTTACTCGGTTTTATTTTCTATAGAAATTTGTCGTTCTTCCATTCGACGTAGTTGATCCATAATGATTCTAAAATGAAATTTAATGCCTTTATTCGTGCACATAAATGACTATTTTTATTGTAATTATTTTTAAAACTTACTTTAGAGACTGCATTATTTCCTTTTCTTTTATCAATTCTTCTCTATGTGTGGACAGGCGATGGCTGCGTACATTATGAACAAATGATCCTGATTGTGTTTGTTTCCTGTTTATTTGTTGTGATAGTGGTTTGAATGATGATTGGATGTTTTGCGTGAATGATTGTATAGATGCTGATGAAGACGAGCGTGACAATGTTTGTTTACTGTTTGTTTGTTGTGATGGTGGTTTGAATGATGGCTGGACTTTTTGCGTGAATGATTGTATAGATGCTGATGAAGACGAGCGTGATAATGTTTGTTTGCGTTGTACTGGTGTAATGTCTTGTGCGGATAATTGAGTGGTTACTGAAGGTGAATGTGATACAATGGATCTATGTTGTAATGGTGCTGATGGAGGAGGCATGTGTTTATTTGAGTGTTGTGATGAGAATGATGGTGATGGAACATGCAAGGATGATGATACTGGAGATTGTGAATGATACTTGGATGATGCTGAGGCTGCTTGTTTTTGTGTATTTTTGTGAAGTGTAGTTATGTTAGGTTTGTGTATGTGTTTTGTGCGGTATTTTTCGATGTCCTTGTTTAATAATTGCAATGCAGACGCTGTCTTCCCTTCGGTGTTCATTCCTTTTCCTCTTCCTCGTCCTCGCTCTTGACTCATCTTTAAAAAAACTCTCCGCACATGTTCTTCCATAATTAATGCATTACGCTACATTCATTGATCGTAAATTTAAACCCGCATATAAACTTGAATCGACAAGAAAAATCGTAAAACTATGTTCCGTTTTTGTTTGTACGTTGTAGTAAGAGTTTATGTATGGATTTAAAGGCCTTAGAGAGAATGCACCTACTGAAATTAGAACTGATATTTCTAATCTACCTAATGATGTTCCTAATCCATAGTATGTAGAATAACTGCAACTACCCAGACATCAGTAATAGGATCTATATGCCCTTCAATGTGCCAAATAAGGTATACGGAAACACTTATTCTGCACTTCATTCAAATCTATTATAATAATTTCATCAGATAATAAAGAACATCGAAAGGTACCTACTGATGATGACAATGACGAACCAATATCATAAAAATCTTCAACTCTACAAAACTCTTTAACCGCTAAATGATAATGATCACGCAAGAAAATGATGCTCTGAACAAGACAAATCTTTGAATTTTTTAATATTATTGTATTATCCCGATCCTTTACTGATAGACGAAATTTTCCTGTGTCTAAGATCTGAAACTGGCGACTATCTAAGGGAACATTAAAAACTGTAGGACTAACCCAAGGTCTACCGGAATGTATGACTTTATTGTGATCATTCACAATTTTTTGTGTGATTTGTAAATTTTCATGTCGCCTATTTACAATCTGTTGCAAATGTTGATGAGGTTTACGGCAAGCTTTGCGGAAATACATCATATTGTTTTCGTATGGAAACATAGACAATTCATTTAATGAACCAAAACGTCTAACGTCATCTACGAGATGTAAAAGGCAATGAGTAATGTATGAGAGAAATTCTGGACCATATATATCTTCTGCTCTATTTACAAAAATGTTTAATGCTGTAGATGCAAAATCAAGACGGTCTTCTGATAAGGAAGAACTAAGCAAAACTCGAATTGCGGAATGTAATAAAAGAAAATGTTTGTTTGCAGTAGGATTTATAAGTCCGTAATAAATAACTGGGGCAGTATATAGAAGAAGTTGACGATTTTCCGTGGCCTTAAACCCTCCATATTTTTTCATTAATTGCGGTTTTCGTGAAAATTCCTTAGGGATGTAATTCGCAACTTGTTGTAGACGTGCAGTCATAATTTCAAGTGATCTAGCAGAAAGTTTTAAAGTTGGATTATATTTTCCATCGACGAGAACACTATTTATTTTGGGAACAACACCAAGACATACAGTATGCATGTAATCGAAAACCGTTTGAGTTACCAATCCCATCTCTAAAGGAAGCAGAGGAGATTCTGATTCAGTATGATGTTCTCCATCAATGTTATTTCTGTATTCTTCGTCTGTACGGGGCCTATGCTGAATACCACGATAAGCTACGCATCCACGACGAAGCCAATTTCCCCGAATCCAACATTTTGAACACGGAAATAGACTACCGTGACCTTTATGACCCAAAACAAAAGCTCGCGCAGGAGAATCAGCTATGAAACATCTTAATTGAACTATTTTTAGTTGATTACTGTGCGCGACGGAAGGCAGGATAAGGATGTCGGAAGCGAGAAGACGACGAAGCACGACACTCGACAAAACGTATCGTTTAATATAACTATATTTTAACTAAAAACAAAGAAAAATACAAATACTGAAAACCGCACAGAATTTACAAAAAGTTAACGGATTAGGAGAATCCAAAAGAAATAGCCGAGTCGGTAATTAATAATTAAACGTTCCGCAAGCAACGGTAATTAGACGTGGTAAAGAGAAAAAGACAAGCGATCTTTTTCAAACAGTAGCAACACACTCTTGACGCGACGAGCAATCGGAGAAGAGCGCCGCGATCACGAGAGAGGAGGCTTTTATAGGCCCGTGTTTCTAGAATAGTCGAGAAGAATCCTCTTTATTCTATCGTTTTGCTGAGGTCGAAAGAGCGTTTTGTGTAATTGTTTACTTTTAGAAAAATAATCTTTTTATTGTTATCGGAACTAAAGTGTATCTCCTCTCGCGTGACCGTGGTGTTTACAATTATCGGGGATTTAACGTAAACGCTTTCTTTTCGCAGGCGCGGGGTATACGTATACCGGTGCGGCCGAGCGCTATTTTAAAGAATATTAATAAAAAATGATGCATGATGCATGTTGCATGTCACGATTTGCATGAGCTTTAACGCAATAATGTTCTTAGGTCTTTTCAGTTTACAATCAGCCGTTCGATTTTCGAACAATTACGGAAAGCAATTCCTCCACGATTTAATACATCTCGAACTTCATCTACAAAATTCTGAAATAATTCTTTCGCGCTATTTGGTTTCGATGTACCTCGCCAAAGACCTACAATTTCAGGTTTACTTCGCGGAATATTTGCAATTCTAATTTGTATCGGCCACATTTGAATTTTGCCCTGCCCATCTAATGTCGCACCATCTGTACTAAAGTCTATCATTAAAGTGTCAAGTGGAATCAGATCCGGAGAAGTTTGCTCAAGAATGGAAAGAATTCCTGCCTCAAACCCTAAATGAAGATATTCACCTCCTGCAATGTTAAATGTGAGATGCGTGATCCGTGGAGTTTTTAAAAGCGTTCTACAATCTTTTGGCAATGTGGATAAACAGGGATGTGTTCGAACTACCTGTAAAACAGCATTTGCTTGCGCATGAGACATATTACTACGTACGAAGATTTCAGCAAGGCGTTCTTGAAAATTATCGCGAGTATTTTGAGGCTCAGTATCTAATGCATCATCACTATCTGAAGTAGATTTAGCAGCATCTGAAGAACTTGATGCCTCATCAAACTGCATATCATCAGATGATGCATTAGAATAAAATGCAATTTCCTCATTTTCTGGCTGACTAGATTCCGCAAGAATTTGACCTTCATCAACAAAGTCTGAATCGACTCTAGCACTGGCAATCTTTAAATTCTCCTGTAGAAATTCATTACGCGCATCTCTTTCTAATTTTTCTAAACGACGACGATGAACTGTAGATAATAAATGAAAAGGCTTGCGACTGCGCCTTTTCGCTAAACGAAACATATTGAAATAAAATATAAACGGAAGAAACGAATAAAAATGATAATGAGATGAAAAAAATGAAAAAGTTGAAATAAAGAAAGACAAAAGTTTGTAATCTACTTAAAATTTAAAAATATGTAACTTAAAAAGAAAAATACTATACTATACAAATTACACAAACCTCGTCCCTTATTTATTGTAAGTAATATCTCAGCCAGCAATCTAACCTGTGAATTAAGAAAACAAATAAATAGTGTATGGTATTGTATAAAATGATTGAAAATACATAGAAATAAACATATTTGTGTGCTAGTGTATTTGGAGACCACAGCTGGCTAGAAAAATTGAAAAATATATTACTATTAAATAATATTAATAATAATAGAGGGGGGAAAATGGCAGACGGGAAGGATAAGCAGGATTGTGAAGGAAAGTGGGAAAGAAGTATGTGAAAGGCGGAGGAAGGCGGAAAAAATGAGGGAAAAGAATGACGGGATAGTGAGTGAAGCGAGGAAATGAAGGACAAGTGGAGGAGGGCAGAGAGAAGAAGTTATACAGGAAAGAAAATTCAAATAAGATTGATGTGAACAAGGATGAGGATAACGTAGAAGAAGAGATGAAAAGCAGTAGCACGGGAGAATGATTAGGAGAAGGTAGGATGGAAAAGAAGGAAAGAAAGGAAAGGAAAAAGAAGGAAGGGAAGGAAAAAGGGCTTTCCAATTTTCTTTTGGATGGGGGATAAGGGAAGTCGAACAATAAGAGTAGAGTAATGAGCGTGTGCTAGTCAGCGACGGATTAACACTAGAGGCATTTGCCTAGGGCGGCAAATTGGAGGGGGCGGCAAATTTTCGAAGACAGAAAATTTTCGAAAAAAAAGTAAAAAAAATAAAGAAAGTAAAAAAAAGGAGTGTAAAATCCTATCTGCAAACCTCCTCGTGGTGCACTTTGGGGTCGTGAAAATATTTAAAAATATATTACGTTTTCACCAGCTAATGCAGGGGTAACAGAAAATTGTTGATATTTTGTACTAAATTTTTTTTTTTTTTGCTTTTAGGGGCGGCAAAATGTACGCTGCCTAGGGGCGGCAAAATGTACGCTGCCTAGGGGCGGCAAAATGTTTAATCTGTCGCTGGTGCTAGTGTAAATGTTCGTGATTTTGTGCAATGTACTGAGCTCAGGACCGGAGGAACGCTAAACCCCGACACTTGTGCACTTCAAATGTCCCCTGCGGGAAGATAGATCGGATGAGTGTGAGGAGACACGGATGGAAGTAGGGAAGAGATGCAGAGATAGATGAAGATAGGAGTAACGATAACGAGAGAACACGTGATAAGAAGAACAAGAAGGCTAGGTGATAGGAGGCGTGAATAACAGAGGAAAGAGAAAAGGAAGGAAAAGAGTGACTGGAACAGAAAGACACGGAAGGAAGAAGAAGGAAGAGAGAGGATGGAAAAAGAGTGTCAGAGAAAGGAGGACGAGTAGAAGAGAAAGAAAGAAAGAAAGAAGAGAGAGAAAGAAAGTAACGGTAGAGAAAGAAGAGAAGAAGAAGAGGAGTAAGGACGGTGGATGGAGAAGGATGGTGACAGGAGGGGACTGAAGAAGAGAAAAAAAACGTATTGATGGAGAAAGGAGAGAAGAAAAGGAGGAAAGGCGGTAGATGGAGAAAGAAAGCGATAGTGGACTAGAGAGCGTGAGAGAGAGACGAGGAAAGAGAGGAAAAGGAGAGCAGAGAGAAGGGAGAACGATCGGAAGGAGGAAGAAGGAGAAGAGAGGATGGAAAAGGAACGTGGAGAGGAACGAGGAGGACAAGGAGAAGAGAGAAAAGAGGGAAAAAACGTACTAATGGCAGATTCTTTGGTCAATTTGCAAACGATAAAAAAATTATTTTTTTATATTATTTTTAATATTTTTATTATTTTTTTATGTTTTTATTTATTTTTTACAAAATTACAATATTTGTTAATCCTTGTTAATCTTTTTGTTAATAGCAATATATAAAATTTCACAATGTCTTATGGAGACGGAGACATCTCGGGAAAATCTGGATCCCAAAAACCTGTTAAGAAAAAAAGATTACATTGTATTTTATATAATAAATGTATTATATGTATATATGTATATATATGAAATAATGGGAAACGTAAAATATATATGAGTACCTTCTGGTGTTCGCGGTCTTTCGTACTTGTGCCGATGCCGCGAACATTGATTTCTTCGCTTTTGCAATTCCTCTTCAGATAGGGTTAAAGCCTTGTAATACTAAAAATTATATATAATAATTAATACTTTCTTATCAAGAAATATATTTTATTGTAATATTAATATATTAATGGTGTAATATTAATATAATATTACTTTTTCGCATTGCCAGCAATCCCAGCCATTCAGTTTTGCTCTATCAGCTTTGCAACGGATATTAATCCGCTTTGGAATCTTTTCTTTTCTCTTTTGCAATCTGTAAATAATATTTTCATTAGATACATATATATATATATATATATTGTAACGTCCGTGTTATACTACGATCCCTGAATTTGTCTTCGAACATCGAGTCATCGAGTCTTCTATGAGATCTACGAACGTCGCCTTGTCAAGGCGTCGTCAAGGGTTGTTGATCAACAGCTGTCGTCTTCTGAGTTCGAATTCCGCAACTGTCACGAGCGGATTCGGCTTTCGTTCGATAATTTCCCATTTTCCCTTTATTGTATTTCTTCTATTTAATATCTTTAATAAAAGTCTTTCGTTCCTCTAAATACGAGTACGATTTCTTTCACGGTTCGCAAGTGAACGACGTTGCGTGTCGCGGCTGATATCAATATATCGCGAAATCGGATCCGCGGACATAACAATAAATATATATATATATATATATATATATACAGGGTGATTCATTTTAATCTATCACCCCAAATATTTCCGTTTTTATGCATTTTACGAAGAAATGTTTTAGACAAAAGTTATATGGTTTTGAGGGGGACATAAGAAGGTACCATTGGTTTAACTTTGGATAGTCATTTGAAGATCACGTGAAGGTAACCTTCAATTTCTTAAATGGAACCTATTATTTTTTATTACATATTCTTGTAGTTTACCTCGAGAGCTTTCCAAAACACTACAATAAAATATTTTTTCATTAAGTATTTTTTGAGTTATTAAGGCTGCAAATTTGCAGTATTTTGACATAAAATACAAAATATCTTGGGAAATATTCATTTTTCGATTATCATACCTTAATACTTTTATGCACAGAATAATAAGACGAATCAATTGGTGTAAAGAAAACACATAGTTGTTTTAAAGAAAAATTATGTAACTGCTTATTGCAATTTTCATATTTTTTTTAAAAGTAACTATGTGTTTTCTTTATACCAACTGATTTGTTTCATTATTCTGTGCATAAAAGTATTAAGGTATGATAATCGAAAAATGAATATTTCCCAAGATATTTTATAATACAAAATTGACATTTTATGTCAAAATACTGCAAATTTGCAGCCTTAATAACTCGAAAAATACTTAATGAAAAAATATTTTGTTGTAGTGTTTTGGAAAGCTCTCGAGGTAAACTACAAGAATATGTAATAAAAAATAGTAGGTTCTATTTAAAAAATTGAAGGTTACCTTCACGTGATCTTCATATGATTATCCAAAGTTAAATCAATGGTACCATCTTATGTCCCTCTCGAAACCATACAACTTTTGTCTGAAACATTTCTTCATAAAATTTATAGAAACGGAAATATTTTGGGTGATAGATTAAAATGAATCACCCTGTATATGTATATATATATATATACAAGGTGATTCATTTTAATCTATCACCCTGACTAATCTATCACAAAATATTTTGGGTGATAGATTAAAATGAATCACCCTGTATATATATATATATATATATATATATATATATATATATATATATATACAGGGTGACCCATTTTAACTTAGGCAGCCAAATAACTCGAAAAATAAGCACACTACGAAAAAATGTTTGCAATCAAAATTTCGTCATTTCGAGGGGGACGTACAATGACGTTAACATCAGCCCCTCCCACCTCTCTCCCTGGGCGGTGAGGGAAGGCAAGTTTGAAATCTTAAATGGAAACCCCTATTTTTTATTGCATATTCGGAATCTTTGGCTAAAAACACATACAATTTGTCTGAAACATTTTTCTCGATTCAAGATAGATGGCGCTGTAATCGACAAAATTCAATTTCTTCGATTTCTCTTACTGACAAGGGACATGTCACAACTGTCCGGAACCGATTTGATTCTCCTTGAAATATGTTGTTAAATACACAAATCTAAAAGACACGTATTTTTTTATACGTGCGCAATTTGAGTTTTAAGGGGTGAAACACCCCTTTAAAGAATAACGGTATTTTTCTTTAGGATCAAATATCTGCTAAACTATAAGAGATATAAAGAAAAAACGTACAACAAATTTTAATGGCTTGAAGAGTACTTTAAAGTTATATGAACAAAAATTTTTTTTTTTTTTTTTTTTTTTAAAAACCCTCACCACCTAATTTTTTTTTCAAAATTAAAAATTTTGTTTTACCTAATTTAAAGCTTATTTTTTTCCAAATTCAACCATGTGTAATAAAGTTATGTTACGAAATATCGTTTTCGAAAATTAATTATAAACGCTCCCGTATATACGCTCATCCGTGCTATGTGCGTAAGTAATTACCGTCGAACAATAAAATATATAAAAAATGTTTTTGTATAATTCTTATTTATGTTTTCTATGTATTTATAACTGCGTATTGTGTATATTTAGATTTAAAAAAAAATTTTTAAATATAATTAATAAGAATTTTTTAAATATACCCCCTGCTTTCTTATTATTTCTTTAATATTTAATTTCTTCTATAAAAATTAAAAACAATTATATTTTATAATAAAATTATTTTTTAATTGAATCTTGCGAATACCAATGTCGCAATATTTGGCATAAACAAATTTTATATCTTACGTTAAATGAATCATAAGATAAGATTATGTGTACGTGTTCCAGATAAGTTATAATTTTTACAATAAAATCTTTAATACGTTAAAATAAATAATAAAATAAGATTATGTGATGACGTATTTCTGATAAGTTAATATAAATTGTTCATGTAGCAGCATAATTCTCACAGTCGGTGTAGTCTTTTCGTTGTAATAATATCTGTGTAAACTGTTCTTTTATTGCAATAGAAAGCAAAATATAACATCTTTGAATATGATTATCAATCCGCTTAACGTTGTTAGACTTTTATTGGTGTCAATAAATTCAATATATTTAACAGAAACGCCAGTAACTGAAGCAGAAGTGGAATTAAAGGAAAACATTAAAAAAGTATTACTGGATAGCGTTTTTCATTATAATGGGGTGGAAGTAACGGAAGAAATATATCTCGATTATGAAGAACCTTATAAATTACATAGTTTTGAAATAATTGAAGATGACGAAGAAGCATGGCATGAAGATAGTTTAAATTCTCATCCTCATTGTTCAAATGATGATACAAATTTTGATAGTTCTTATAAAAGACGAGCTGTTGAGTATTGGCGATTTCGGGACACTGATGAAAACAGTAATGACAGAAAAAGGAATCGTCCTCTAAGAGTAGTACAAAATAAATTTAGAAGAGTTTCATCTGAACGTCAGTTAAGGCGATGGGAAGAACAAATACAATCAGGTGGAAGTCGTACAGAAAAATTATCTTACATCTCCAAATTTACACATGATAAATTTACTGCAGCTGTCGAATCAGGATTCATGGTTCATGATATTGATTTAAAAAGATGGGCTTTACAAGCTCAAGAAGAAATAGGAAATTTAAATCCTATATTTAAAGCATCTCACAGTTGGATAGCAAGATTTAAGAAGTCTCACCGAATTGTTTCAAGAAAAGTTACGAAGTTTGTCACTAGAAGAACATTAGAAGATTCTGCTGATTTGCAAAAATCAGCTGATGATTTTCTGGAAACAGTAAAACCTCTTATTGAACAGTTTGGATCTGAAAATATTTACAATTCAGATCAAAGTGGTTTCCAATTGGAACTTCACTCTGGAAGATCATTGTCTAACCAGGGAGAAAAGAAAGTAGAACGTGTCGTGCAATCCATATCATCAACAACCCATTCATATACGATACAACCAATAATATCCTGTAATGGCAATTTGTTGTCCCCTTTATTTATTGTATTAAAAGAAGCTAATGGTAAATTTGGACCAAGAGTACAAGAAAATTTATTTAAAGCAGAAAATGTTATTGTAAAAGCATCGAAATCTGGTAAAATGACATCAGGTATTTTCCTTTTATAATTACTTTTTTTAACAACCTTATTTTATTTAACAATTTAATAAGAGTCATAAAAAAAACTATTAAATTAACATTTATATTTTGTACAGATCATTTTAAAATGTGGTTAGAAGAAGCTTATTTCGCAAACATTGGTCCTAATAGCGTTCTTCTTATCGATTCATGGACTGGACATTGCCCCAATATGATTTCGGATTTAACACCTCCTGGAACACATATTACTACTATGATAATACCGAAAGGAACTACAGGGAAAATACAACCATTAGATGTTTATGGATTCAGAATTTGGAAAAATTTTGCTAAAAGATTTTCAGATGCGGTTTACTGTTGGAAAGTAATATAAACTTACATGAACGAAATAATATAATAAAATTGCAATCTTTGATACATAATCAATTGTCATCCCCACGATATCAAAACTTATTTAAATATTCGTGGTTTAAAAGTGGTTATACGAATGAAAGACCAGACGAATTCGAAAATCCAGTACACTTTAGTTTAGACGAAACTTTAACAAAATGTGATATCGAAGGTTGCAATAATATAGCTGTAGTAAGATGTTCTTGGTGCAAGAAGTCATTATGTTTGAAACATTTTTTTGTCGAATATCATTATTGTAATGTGTATAATGAGTGAATAATATAAAATGCAAATACATTTTTAAAAAAATCTAAATATACACAATACACAGTTATAAATACATAGAAAACATAAATAAGAATTATACAAAAACATTTTTTATATATTTTATTGTTCGACGGTAATTACTTACGCACATAGCACGGATGAGCGTATATACGGGAGCGTTTATAATTAATTTTCGAAAATGATATTTCGTAACATAACTTTATTACACATGGTTGAATTTGGAAAAAAAATAAGCTTTAAATTAGGTAAAACAAAATTTTTAATTTTGAAAAAAAAAAATTAGGTGGTGAGGGTTTTTTAAAAAAAAAAAAAAAAAAAAAAAATTTTTGTTCATATAACTTTAAAGTACTCTTCAAGCCATTAAAATTTGTTGTACGTTTTTTCTTTATATCTCTTATAGTTTAGCAGATATTTGATCCTAAAGAAAAATACCGTTATTCTTTAAAGGGGTGTTTCACCCCTTAAAACTCAAATTGCGCACGTATAAAAAAATACGTGTCTTTTAGATTTGTGTATTTAACAACATATTTCAAGGAGAATCAAATCGGTTCCGGACAGTTGTGACATGTCCCTTGAGAGAACCTATGCTTACGATTCTGCAATACATTAACAATAAAAATACCACGTTTTTATTGTTAATACTCGAAATTAGTCTTAAAACAAACTTCTCATTATTTTTTATTACTCATTAATTACTTCTCAAGAAACTGCTTTTAGCGTAACCCAGGAACAACGACGTGGACGTAGCAGTTTTCTATTCCCTTCGGGGGTGCTTGATTAACGTGAGTCCCCTCGCCTCTCACAATTCGGGGTGCTTGAACGTGTGGTAACCCAGCCAGTGAAGGCAAGGTCGAGTAGTGACCCAGCCAGTGAAGGCAAGGTCGAGTGGTGACCCAACCAGTTAAAGCAAGGTCGAGTAGTGACCCAGCCAGTGAAGGCAAGGTCGAGTGGTGACCCAACCAGTTAAAGCAAGGTCGAGTAGTGACCCGTAGGCGGCTTCTGCCGCCCGGGGTTCTCGCCTTTTGCTCTGGGGGGGATTTTTCTGGGGTTTTCTGGGGGAGTCTCCCCCGGAGTTTGGGGTGGGTTCTTTTGGCGGTGGGGGCCGCCGGGGTGGGGAGGTGTGTGAGCCGCGCGTGATCACCCGAGGGGCTTTGCCCGGAGGGTTTCCCGAGGGGCATTGCCCGGAGGGGGTCACGCCGGCGGAGGGACCGACACAGTCACCCGAGGGGCTTTGCCCGGAGGGTTGTCCCAAGGGGCTTTGCCCGGAGGGGGCTGTGTCGGTTGGTCTCCGGGGGCCGCTCGGACATATTCCGAGGCGGGGCCCG
>NW_028190541.1:10702-84206 GCF_048542155.1 Nylanderia fulva | reverse complement strand
GGTTTAATGGACGTTTTCCGCATCAATGAGGATTAAAACCGAAAAAGCAGGTAACATGTTGCCAAATGTCAAAGAAATTTCCCCAATGTAACTAAGCGGGAAAAGCAGTAGTTTGTTAAATTACCTAATTCGACAAAAAAGGAAAAAGGTGTCACTCTACTTTTTTGTTAAATTTAAAAATTTTTAAGGGAAACGAAAAGGGAAAATTGTCCCAAATAAAAGGGCCCGTTTTGAAAAAAAAAACCCGATCAAATCAACTTTTTCCGTCGATGGGATATCCCTAATATCATTGATGATATGCAGAATTATGATTGTGAGGAACCAGAAAGTATAGTACGTGGAAAATATATGGCCTTTGCAATAACGATGCTGTTTTTGTGTTACGCTAATGTAATATTACAATGTGCGTTTCATTGCGTACGTATTAGGCAACAAATACTGAAAAATAAAGCATGGAATGCATTGATTGATGCTATCTGCGCGTATGGTGAACGTAAATATTGCAACATTCAAGCGGTTTAGAAGATCTGTCGGAAAACGCTTCGAAGAACGAACACAACAAGATGTTTCGGAATTTTTTACGGCTCTAATGTCGACGTATTCCGACATCAATGATATATTAAAACTCGAATTAAAGCACGTAACATGTTGCTCGAATGTCAAATGTAATTACAATGTAACTAAGCTGGAAAGCAGTAGTTTGTTAATATTACCTATACATTCGACATTAAAAGGGAAAAAAGGTGTCACTCTACAAAGTTTGATTAATGTAGAATTTTCTAAATGGGAAACGATAAACGGCAATTGTAACAAATGTAAGGGCACCGTGTTGAAAAAGAAAACCGTAATCGAATCAACTTTATCCGTCGTAGTAATACAGCTCAATTTATATACTTTTGTAAACGGTGCTTCTAAAAAAATTATCAACAATCGGATTACCGCCGTGCCGACGAGTAATATTACGATTAATAAAAAAAGTACAAGCTAATAAGCGCTATATTTCACGAAGGTGAAGAAATGAATCGTGGTCACTGCACGTGTATGTTGAGAGCTGACACAACATCGGAATGGTATTACTCTATTGATATGAAAGTGTTCAAGAAAAAATGGCCCAAAGGAGCACAAGGGGCATACATATTGTTCTTAGAACAGATTAAATAATGGCGCTGTCTAAAGGCTGCCGTAAACGCTACATTAAAACATCAACTGTTCTAGCGCTGTATAAAAGTTGCCGTAAGCGCCAAAATAAAATATCGGCTGTTCTGGCGCTTTATAAAAGCTGCTGTAAGCGCTGCATTAAAACGAGTGCATTAAGTTTCTAATTTGACCTAGGCTTCATGACATTTCAAAAAGTATCATCAAGAAAAAAATTATCAGACAGAAATATGTATGTCGTGTTAAAATCGGAGAAACGAAGAAAAATATATGGTTGCGTTCTCACGAGAATGGGCGATGGAGGGGCCCATTCTTTATTTTCAATATTTATACAAGAATATAAATTCATTCTGTTGCAATTGAAATAAATGTGCAATGTATCGTTAAAAGTTATTACAATTATACAAACATTTACATATATGATTAAATAAAATATATATGTATACTATAATATAATTATATATTTTATATATGTACATATATACCATATATTTCAATTATTTTGAACTGTATTGCATAAATTGTTACTTATACAAAGTTATGTGATAAGAATCGAAAATACATTTATTTGTAATACTTGAATTACTAGAAAGCTGCTCTATATATCTGTACTTTAAAAAGTAAGTGATATCCTAAAAAAATCATAAAAATGAAAAGGTCAGGCCATGTTCAAAAGAAGGTACTCAAAAATTTAAACGATCTAATAATAAATTATCACGAAAAGTAACTGATATGTTATTCAAGGTGCCAGTTCAAAGTGAACATACGTAAAGTGTATATTATCTAAATTTAGTAATAATATATTACCATGAAAAATAACTGTGATATTTTATTCAAGGTGCAAGTTCACATTGAACATACATACATATAAGTGAAACTGATTACAATTTGATTCTAGAAAATAAGTGCGATATGTTATTCTTAGTGCACAAAATATAATAGTCGTTTATAGAGATTTGATTTGAAATTCATACTAGCCCGTACAATGAAAAATAATTGCTCGTAATTCCAGAGTACCAATTTGTTAATGACTCAGAAAAATAACATGGCGGCCTGCTCTCAAAAAACTTTCGATGGGTAGAATAAATAATTAAAATAAGAGTTGTGAAAATTGTATAAATTAAAAACCTCCAATCTTTTTTTAGTAAAATTTCGAATTTTCGTATCAACTTCCGATTTGTGTTATACCGTATTTTCAGGGAGTAAGTTATTGATCAGAAAACTTTGCCTTGTTGCTCGAAACGGGTGTATATTAAGTAAAGTTTATAAATGTACAGTTCTCAGGTCAACTACAATAAAGCTATACGCTTAAAAAGTTTACTGATTATTTGTCGTAATATACAATAAAAAATTACATATTAATTATTCAAGATACAAGTGAGAAATAAATATCATTAAAATATACAAAAAAAATTTATCAATTTTACTCTGAAAAGTAAGTGACATGGTTCTCAAAGTGCAAGGTTTCATTTGACTTACAATTTTCTTCAGAAACACAGAAGAAAAAGGTATTTGTATATAGTTTTGTATATTTACTTCGTTGTGTGTGTAGAGCTTTCAAAAATACGTTGAATCCTTATTCTAATCTAATCTTCTTCTAATGTAATACTTTTCGTATTTCAAATGTTGTAGTAATTATTCTGTAAGATCTTTGACATTATTTCTAAATGGACATCGAGAAACATCATAGTTTTTTGAGAGCAGGCCGCCATGATATTTTTCTGAGTCATTAACAAATTGGTACTCTGGAATTACGAGCAATTATTTTTCATTGTGCGGGCTAGTATGAATTTCAAATCAAATCTCTATAAACGACTATTATATTTTGTGCACTAAGAATAACATATCGCACTTATTTTCTAGAATCAAATTGTAATCAGTTTTACTTATATGTATGTATATTCAATGTGAACTTGCACCTTGAATAAAATATCACAGTTACTTTTCATGGTAATATATTATTACTAAATTTAGATAATATACACTTTACATATGTTCACTTTGAACTGGCACCTTGAATAACATATCAGTTACTTTTCGTGATAATTTATTATTAGATCGTTTAAATTTTTGAGTACCTTCTTTTGAACATGGCCTGACCTTTTCATTTTTATGATTTTTTTAGGTTATTTATTATAATAAATAAATATTTGGCATACTAATAATGTTAGAATAGAATGTATATTCTAACATTATTAGTATGCCGAATATTTATCATAATAAATAATACATGTTATATAAATATACAGGGTGTCCGGTAACTAACGGACCAATGATTAAGGGCGGATTCTCTGGCCAACTTGTAGACGATTTTTTCTTAGCAAAAATGTTGAGAAGTCAATAATTTTTGCGTTATAAGCAATCAATTCAATCGCTTATAATTTAAAAAAATGGGTTTTTTGGAAACTAAACGTTTTGGAGTTAAAAGTCTAACATAATTACATTGTTCAGTTAATTTCAGGTAGAGTTTACTATAATAAAATTTTAATTTGAGGCTTAGTTATAAAGATACATAATGACAATTATTGGAAAGTTGTAAAAAATGATTTTTGAACTTTTTTCGACATTTTCGCTGAGGAAAAATTGTTCCCAAATTGACCAAAGAATCTATTTGTAATCGTTGGTCCATTAGTTACCGGACACCCTGTATATACAATAATATAAAAATTTAAAAAATAAAAAAAGTAAAAAAAAATTATGATAGCCGAAAGTCCTGAACCTGGGATCTCAGGATTACTATTTTTGTGTTCTGCCACTGGACTAGCGGCACCGATCAAAAGCGTATCTTTCTTTAAGCCTGATAACAAATCTGGCAATTTCTTCAAATGCAAGAAAAATTTTTTTTTTTTAAAGGCGCATTGAACAAAAATCTCGAACACAATTTTTTTCGATGTAGATTCATCATACCAAAGGAGATCAAAATCGGTGAAGAGTCAACCGCGACCTCCCCTTGTAAGCGAATAAACAGAAAGCGGTAGACCGGACTCGGTGAGCATGTCGGATGGCTTATTTGTTATATGTCGCTAAGTCTCAAACGTATCATCTTACTTTTCGGCGCCGCTACATTGCTCGCCGTTCGCTGCATGACGCCGCCTCTCGATCAGATAATACTTCTTTCCGCTTATTCGCTTAGATATTCTAATAAATTACTCAATAATTATTGCGAATATCGCAAAATGATACGGGACTTTTCTATTCAGTTTAATATGCTTTATCTGCCCATGAAAGGTAATTCGCAAATTATTGGACACTATGTATACCATTTTTCATTAATATAATGCAAATTAACTAATAAAATTTTCAAAATAGTGTATGTTTAAGATATAAATACTAATGAATGTGTATATGTAAAGTGTAAATGCTAATAAACTATAAATATTAATAAGCTTAAAAACCTTGACTTTGTATTTATCAAAATTGAATATGCAAAATAAAATAGATTATTCATTCAATTTGAATTAATATATTGCATGCGGTATCAAAGTTTAACGGATATTATGAGAATTTTGAATTTAAATAGGTCAAAATAGATATAATGCGACACAAATATTTTAATGCTGCAAAGCAGCTTCTATTGTATTGCAAGAAAATGTATTTAAATATATGTAAGATTTAAATAAATCAAAGTTTAACGGATATTATGAGAATTTTGAATTTAAATAGGTCAAAATAGATATAATGTGACACAAATATTTTAATGCTGCAAAGCAGCTTTTATTGTATTGCAAGAAAATGTATTTAAATAAATGTATAGCGACTTATGAATAAATTCACCAGATCTTTGAAAAAGTAATGTTTATTCATTGAAAGTATAAGGCGAAAGAACAAAAAGAATTAATATGTAACAAATAAATGAATGAATGTGTTGTTATGGAAATATTGATTTTTCTTAAAAACATTATGTATATTAATGAATTGAAGTTATTACAAATGTATAAAGATGTAAAAAGTGTAAAAGTGCAGTGAAAAGTGTAAGGTGTAATAAAAGTGTAGAGTGTAAATGAAAGGTGTGGATGATGAATGCTACAGTACTCCCCCCCAAGTGACGATATTCGTTGCGAAATGGACTTTCTTCTTCTTTGGTGGGTAGGTGCGCAAAGCTTTTCCAACAGTAGAAGAAGAAGAAGGATTTGAAGTAGCAGAAACAGGAGCTGAAGTAGCAGGAACAGGAGCTGAAGTAGCAGGAACAGGAGCTGAAGTAGCAGGAACAGAAGCTGAAGATCTGGTAGAAAGTTCAGTAGAATCTGAAGTTCTAGGAATGAAGGCTGGCTTGAGACGTTCTGTCGAAATATTGACAACTTTTCCTGAAACATTAACTGCAAATAAATGATCAGAGATACGTTTCTCAATAGGAAAAGGGCCAGAATAAGGAGGTTGTAGTGACTTCCTAATAGTATCTTCTCGAATCCAAACATGAGTACAATCAAAAAAATTCTTGTGAACAAAAGCTGATCTTTTGCAATGATGACTTGTAGGAGATGATCTGATATTCCTCATATGAATCCTGTGTTTTTCAAGAAGGATCTGCAGGAAAATCTTCTTCAATGAAAAATTCTCCAGGAATACGAAGAGTGGATCCATAAAGAAGTTCTGCTGGTGAAGCTTTTAAATCTTCTTTAAAACATGAACGTAATCCCAAAAGAACTGAAGATAACGATTCTACCCAGTTGGTTGTTTCGTGGCACATAATCGCTGCTTTCAAAGTCCTATGCCATCTTTCCAGAATTCCATTTGAAGCAGGATGATAAGCAGAAGTTCTAATCCTTTGGCATCCAATTAGGTTTGTTAAAGCTTTGAATAAAGCTGCTTCAAACTGAGGACCTTGATCTGTTGTAATGCTGATAGGAGAACCAAAACGTGCTACCCAATGTGAATAAAATGTTGTAGAAATAGTTTCAGCAGAAATCTCAGAAATAGGAACAGCTTCAGGCCATCTGGAAAAACGATCAATCATAGTAAGACAATAACGGTAATTTTGACAAATAGGAAGTGGTCCAACAATGTCTAAATGCACATGCTGAAAGCGTTGATCAGGAATTGCAATCTTAATTGGAGAATTCTTGGTGTGTCTTGAAATCTTCGCACGTTGACATGGAAGACAATTTCGAGTCCATTCCTTCACATCTTTCTTCAAAGAAGGCCAAATGAATTTCAGTAGTAATTGTTTAGATGTCAATCTGCCGCTGTGGTGAGCGAGTCCATGAACAACATCAAAAATTCTCTTGCGTAAGAGTTTAGGAACATATGGACGAATTAATTCCGAAGAGCAATCACAATAAATAGGTATGGTTGATCCTGAAAGTTTCTTCAACAGAAGTGAAGAATTTGAAGAAAGTAAAACTTGAAGTTCTTCATCTTCTTTCTGATAATTAGCAAGTTCTTCTAAAGAAACTATAATAGGCATTGAAATAGATTCAATTCTTGACAGAGCATCAGCAACTGAATTCATTTTTCCAGAAATATAGGTAATATTTGTAGAGAATTGAGCAATAAAGTCCAATTGTCTGATCTGTCTTGGTGACGCTTTATCCAATTTCTGACGGAAAGCAAAAATCAAAGGTTTATGATCAGTTCTGATAATCAGTTGTCTTCCTTCAACAAAATGTCTGAAATGTTTAATAGCCAAATAAATGCTAAGAAGTTCTCTATCATAAGTGCTATAATTTCTTTGAGCTTTGTCTAGTTTCTTTGAGAAAAATGCTATTGGTTTGATATCGTCGTCAATAGACTGTTCAAGTGATGCACCAACAGCAAAGTCTGAAGCATCACAAGTTAAAATAAGAGGAGCGTGAGGAGCAGGATGAGAACGGGTAGTAACTTGTAAAAGTTCTTCTTTACATGACTCGAAAGCTAATTCCGCTTCTTTAGTCTAAGAAATAATTCTTCTATCCCTCTTGCGACTGTCCTTTAGATATTCCGTTAACAGAGCTTGATGATTTGCAGCATGCTTGAGACAGCGACGATAATAATTGATAATTCCTAAGAATCTGCGTAATTCATGAAGTGTCTTAGGTTTAAGATAATCAATAATTGATTTCACTTTTTCGGATGTAGGTTTAACTCCTTGGTTAGAAACTAAGTAACCAAGAAAAGAAATCTCGCTTTGACCGAAAAGACATTTAGCGACATTGATTGTCATTCCAGCTTGTTGAAGACGATCAAAAATAATGCGTAAGTGAGCAATATGTTCTTTCTCGTCTTTAGAATCGATAAGAATGTCATCAAGATAACAAAAGGCAAAACTCAAATCATTAAGTAAAGAGTTCATGAGCCGTTGAAAAGTTTGGGCTGCGTTTCGTAAACCGAAAGGCATTACGACAAATTCAAAAAGCCCAAATGGAGTAGTAACAGCTGTTTTGTGAATATCTTCTTTAGTGACGGGTACTTGATAGTACGCTTTAACTAAGTCGATTTTAGAAAAGATATTCTTACCAAAAAGTAAAGAAGAAAAATCTTGAATATGAGGTAAGGGATAACGATCCGGGATAGTCACTGAATTGAGTGCACGATAATCACCACACAGTCTCCAAGAATTTTGTTCCTTTTTAGGTACCATATGTAGAGGGGCTGCCCAGGAGCTGCTTGAAGGCCTGCAAATTCCTTGCTCCATCATAGACTTGAATTTTTCCTTGGCACATTTAAGTTTCTCAGGAGTAAGTCTTCTGGGAGTCGAAAATTTAGGAGAACCTTCCGTAAAGATATGATGTTCAACACCATGCGTTTTTACCGAGGAAATTGGAGAAAAACGGGTGAGTCCTGGAAATTCGGTTAAAAATTTGTGGTACACAGAATCAGGAGATGTGGTAAAAATTGACAAATGCGCAACTTCTTGAATTTTTCCAGTATTCATAAGACCGGTAACGTTATCAATCAATTTCTTGTTTTTAATGTCAATCAGGAGATTAAAATGACAAAGGAAATCGGCGCCTAAAATAGGACGTTGAATATCCGCGACACAAAATTTCCATTTGAATTCTGTCCTAAGACCGAGGTTCAAAATTAAAGTTTTAGAACTGTAAGTACTAATTTGAGTACCATTTGCGGCAAAAAGTTTTAAATTAGTATGCCACGGCTTCAATAAAACCCTTTTAGGTAACAACGATATATCAGCGCCCGTATCGACAAGAAAATTCAAATTTGAATGTCTGTCGAAAATAATGAAGCGGTTGTTAGAAACACCGTCGTAAGCAGCCTCAGTCTTAAACGGCGTTTTTAGTTTTCCTGTGAAGCCAAGAATGTTTTGGACATAGAACAAGGTAAAGTACATCGTTTAGCCTTATCACCAAACTTCTTATGGTAAAAGCAAATTGATGTATCTTTAATATCTTTATTTGATTTGTCTTTGTTATGCGATAACGATCTAAATCTTCTATTCTCTCTAGACCGGCGTTTGGAACGATCTCGACGACGAGAAACTTCAAGAGCTTTGATTCTTCGTAGCAAATCCGCGAAATCCGAAGATTTATTATTTGCATTATTGGAAACTTCCGCGACTTGCAAACCGCCGTCCCGATCAGCAATTTTATCGGCTAATTCCGCAAGTTTAACAAGAGGAACATCTTCTACTACGGCTAAAGTCGTTTGAATTCTATGTGGTAAGCGTTGAAGCCAAATCATTTGCAAAACACTATCCGCTAAAGATCCTCCAGACAAATGACGAATTTCTCGAAGTAATACCGAAGGCTTTTTATCGTTAAGTTCAATTCCAGCTAATATTTGTCTCAAACGTTTTTCCTCTGAATCCGTAAAGCGATTTATTAATATTTTCTTTAAATAATTATATTTATCTGTTTCAGGTGGATTTTCAATGACTTCAGATATGTTTACTAAGGCTTGTTCATCAAGATGACGAATGACAGAACTATATTTAATATCATCTGATCGAATTCGATAAACCGTAAACTCACTTTCAATAGAAGCAAACCAGAGTTTAGGTTGCTTATGCCAGAAAGTCGGTAGTTTTAATAAACAAAACTCATTTGAGTGAATTTGTAACATAGGATCACTCACCTGATGTCCAGTTTGAGAAGGTAAAATATTAATATTATCTGATCCAACCTGATTTGATCCGCTCGCCAAATCCATATCAATCTGTGTATCCGTACAGGGTCTAACTGGTGATCTATCGATTGGCATTTTCTTCTTGTTCCAGAAATCCGATAAAATGATTTGAGAATTGAAGGACTAATCCGCCTCTGATGTTTCAAAGATCCGGAGAATGAATCTCTTAAAATCAGAATATCCAGCAATTCTTCCAAGCGATGATAATATTTCGCAGACTTCAAATACGACGATCACTTGGCACTTATTCCGCATCAGCTTTTAAAATGCGTCGGCTTTAATATCACGTCGGGGTCACCAAAAATATAGTGACTTATGAATAAATTCACCAGATCTTTGAAAAAGTAATGTTTATTCATTGAAAGTATAAGGCGAAAGAACAAAAAGAATTAATATGTAACAAATAAATGAATGAATGTGTTGTTATGGAAATATTGATTTTTCTTAAAAACATTATGTATATTAATGAATTGAAGTTATTACAAATGTATAAAGATGTAAAAAGTGTAAAAATGCAGTGAAAAGTGTAAGGTGTAATAAAAGTGTAGAGTGTAAATAAAAGGTGTGGATGATGAATGCTACAAATGTAAGACTACTTCCATAAAAAAACTTACCTTTTTAAAAAAAGGTAAAAAAGCGTCAAGTAAAAATATTATATAAAAAAAACAATGTTATTTTTTAATTACTAAGAAATTGTCCCACAAAAAATTGTTTTACAAAATTCAGTTATATAAAAAATTCTACAAAATAATTATGACATCAAAAAACTGCGCCAAATAAATAAAAATTAAAATATATAAATAAAGTTTTATTATTTTAAATATTTAAAAAAGCTACTCACAAATATTTCGTATTACTTTTGCAAATCTGATCTGAAAAATTGATCACAGAATCACTTATGTATTTTTATGTATGATGTTATCATCTATATAGTCAAAACAATTTAGATCTTTTTAGATATTAAAAATTGATGTGATTTTAATGTCTCGACCCGGGCCAAATTTTTCGTCTATTTAATCCTTTCAATGTCAGGTCTAAATTGTTTTGACTATGCATCCTTCAAAATACAAAAGTGATTCTATATATCAAATCAAATAAAAATTTGCAAAATTGATACAAGTTTATATTTGACTGACAAGGAACGTTTGGTAAGTTGAAAATTTAAAAAATCTGAAACTCAGCACAATTTTAGGGTAATAGGTCTAATAACGAAACCACTTTCTAGTGTTAAAAATGAGTATAGGGGTGCAACCAGTCGTGAGAAAATCTGTTTTTACATTCCAAAGCGAATATCGTCGAGACAAATAGAAATATAAAAGATTTTAATATTACACAAAAGTTTGGATTTAAATGTACTTTACAATGGCGTATTTGGATTAAAAAAAAATGATACAATTTTCCAAACTACTCTTTTCCCACTCAATATTTTTTTATATTTCGAAAAAATTTTGAAATTATATATATTTTAAAACTTATGTATTACGCCTAATGCAACTATATATATATAAATATAATAAAGTTATGTTGCGGAAATTAGTTCTTGAGAAATAAAATTATAGACGAAATACGAAAGAGAAAAAAGTCTGTTACTGCTTGATTCATGGACAGGACATTATTCGGAACAATTAAAAGAATTTATTTCGGCAAACAAAGAAGTAAATATTTTAACAATACCAAAAAAAAATAGTTTTGTACAACTTTTAAATGTTTTCGGTTTTAGACTTTGGAAAAATTTTGTTTCATGTTTATCTGAAAAAAGGTAAAAAGGCGCCCAGTTAACGGCATGCCAGTAACAAAAAATTACCCATGCAAAACTCATGTAGAATTCTATGAAAAATTAATTATTGCAAATCTAAAATTACAAAAAAAGCGTAAAGAGCCACGCGGATGTTGCTGCGTACATTTTCAACGAAACTAACAATAAGTTTTCGTTGGAAATAAACCGTGCACAAGGCACGTATTATTCTCGATGTACTACCAAGACTTAAAATTTTTGAAATAATCTCATACTTGAGATTTAATTTCAAATACCCCTAACCCCCCTACGGAAATAAATAAATAATTGCGAGAGAAAAATATAGATCCGAAAGTCGCTGAATCGGGAATCGAACCCGAGACCTTTCACTTGCCGGGCGACTGCTCTTTCAATTGAGCTATATATATTCAGACCCTTTGATTTTATACCTTTCTCTACTTATACTCTAAATGATGCCTATTCGCCGGCGTGTATACTACCAAGACTTAAAAATTTTAAGTCTTGGTAATACACCGAAAATAATACGTGTTTTGTGCACGATTTATTTCCAACGAAAACTTAGTTTCGTTGGAAATGTACGCAGCAACATCCGCGTATGGCTCTTTACGCCTTTCTTGCTATTTTAGATTTATATTTAATATATTCCCACATAAAACAAAAGATCTAGTAGATGTATATATTAGAGCTATAAATCTATGGAACATCTATATCTATTTAAGATATTCTCTATATTTATAATATATGTATATCTAATGTCAATTTATATACGTATATAAATTGTATCTATTATACGTATGAAATTCATATATAAAACGCATATACAACGATATACAATTTACAGCTAATAGATATATATTTGAGATATATATATCCTAAAAAAATCATAAAAATGAAAAGGTCAGGCCATGTTCAAAAGAAGGTACTCAAAAATTTAAACGATCTAATAATAAATTATCACGAAAAGTAACTGATATGTTATTCAAGGTGCCAGTTCAAAGTGAACATACGTAAAGTGTATATTATCTAAATTTAGTAATAATATATTACCATGAAAAGTAACTGTGATATTTTATTCAAGGTGCAAGTTCACATTGAATATACATACATATAAGTAAAACTGATTACAATTTGATTCTAGAAAATAAGTGCGATATGTTATTCTTAGTGCACAAAATATAATAGTCGTTTATAGAGATTTGATTTGAAATTCATACTAGCCCGCTACAATGAAAAATAATTGCTCGTAATTCCAGAGTACCAATTTGTTAATGACTCAGAAAAATATCATGGCGGCCTGCTCTCAAAAAACTATGATGTTTCTCGATGTCCATTTAGAAATAATGTCAAAGCTCTTACAGAATAATTACTACAACATTTGAAATACGAAAAGTATTACATTAGAAGAAGATTAGATTAGAATAAGGATTCAACGTATTTTTAAAAGCTCTACACACAACGAAGTAAATATACAAAACTATATACAAATACCTTTTTCTTCTGTGTTTCTGAAGAAAATTGTAAGTCAAATGAAACCTTGCACTTTGAGAACCATGTCACTTACTTTTCAGAGTAAAATTGATAAATTTTTTTTGTATATTTTAATGATATTTATTTCTCACTTGTATCTTGAATAATTAATATGTAATTTTTTATTGTATATTACGACAAATAATCAGTAAACTTTTTAAGCGTATAGCTTTATTGTAGTTGACCTGAGAACTGTACATTTATAAACTTTACTTAATATACACCCGTTTCGAGCAACAAGGCAAAGTTTTCTGATTAATAACTTACTCCCTGAAAATACGGTATAACACAAATCGGAAGTTGATACGAAAATTCGAAATTTTACTAAAAAAAGATTGGAGGTTTTTAATTTATACAATTTTCACAACTCTTATTTTAATTATTTATTCTACCCATCGAAAGTTTTTTGAGAGCAGGCCGCCATGTTATTTTTCTGAGTCATTAACAAATTGGTACTCTGGAATTACGAGCAATTATTTTTCATTGTACGGGCTAGTATGAATTTCAAATCAAATCTCTATAAACGACTATTATATTTTGTGCACTAAGAATAACATATCGCACTTATTTTCTAGAATCAAATTGTAATCAGTTTTACTTATATGTATGTATATTCAATGTAAACTTGCACCTTGAATAAAATATCACAGTTACTTTTTATGGTAATATATTATTACTAAATTTAGATAATATACACTTTACGTATGTTCACTTTGAACTGGCACCTTGAATAACATATCAGTTACTTTTCGTGATAATTTATTATTAGATCGTTTAAATTTTTGAGTACCTTCTTTTGAACATGGCCTGACCTTTTCATTTTTATGATTTTTTTAGGATATCACTTACTTTTTAAAGTACAGATATATAGAGCAGCTTTCTAGTAATTCAAGTATCACAAATATATGTATTTTCGATTCTTATCACATAACTTTGTATAAGTAACAATTTATGCAATACAGTTCAAAATAATTGAAATATATGGTATATATGTACATATATAAAATATATAATTATATTATAGTATACATATATATTTTATTTAATCATATATGTAAATGTTTGTATAATTGTAATAACTTTTAACGATACATTGCACATTTATTTCAATTGCAACAGAATGAATTTATATTCTTGTATAAATATCGAAAATAAAGAATGGGCCCTTCCATCGCCCATTCTCGTGAGAACGCAACCATATATTTTTCTTCGTCTCTCCGATTTTAACACGACATACATATTTCTGTCTGATAATTTTTTTCTTGATGATATTTTTTGAAATGTCATGAAGCCTAGGTCAAATTAGAAACTTAATGCACTCGTTTTAATGCAGCGCTTACAGCAGCTTTTATAAAGCGCCAGAGCAGCCGATATTTTATTTTGGCTCTTACGGCAACTTTTATACAGCGCTAGAACAGTTGATGTTTTAATGTAGCGTTTACGGCAGCCTTTATACAGCGCCATTATTTAATCTGTTCTAAGAACAATATGTATGCCCCTTGTGCTCCTTTGGGCCATTTTTTCTTGAACACTTTCATATCAATAGAGTAATACCATTCCGATTTTGTGTCAGCTCTCAACATACACGTGTAGTGACCACGATTCATTTCTTCACCTTCGTGAAATATAGCGCTTATTAGCTTGTACTTTTTTTTATTAATCGTAATATTACTCGTCGGCACGGCGGTAATCCGATTGTTGATAATTTTTTTAGAAGCACCGTTTACAAAAGTATATAAATTGAGCTGTATTACTACGACGGATAAAGTTGATTCGATTACGGTTTTCTTTTTCAACACGGTGCCCTTACATTTTGTTCGCGAACTCAGTAAAATACTAAAGAGAGAGAGCGCGGGAATACCGGCGCACGTGGTCGGGAAAAAGATGGTGGTTTTACGCGGCGACAATAGATGAGGCGGGGAAATAAATCACTCGCGCTTCGTAACAGTCAATGGTCTTTTTTATTCCGCACAATCACAAATGTACGCAACTAATTCGTCACGGTAGACAGAAAATTAATATACGAGATATAATACGATGACTTGAACGACTTATTATTTGATACGTTACTGAGAGCGATACAGAACACGTGTACACTGACTCAAGGATTACTCCAGAAAGCTTGCTTCTTCCTCGTCACTACGGAAGTGACGGGACGACCGCGCTAATCAGATATCGATCTAAACGGAAATCAATATGATTGCTATCAATCGATGCTCTGAGCGACGCCGCGATCTCAGAGATGGCGCGTGCATGTCGGTTCGCACGCTCGGCAACACACTCGCACGAACATACGGCTCGCTTATTTAATAAGCGACAGAATAAACTAATGATTAGTCACATCAGTTGACTAGGATAAATGCTAATTTACATTTTAATGTTATACATAAATGTAATTAATCTACACTTAATCTATAGATATCACAGACGCGAAATATCGGGCGTTGGGCGCCGCCCGCCGTAAGGTATGATACACAAAAAAAAACAAAACACAAAAAAAAAGAAATGGAACTACAGATTGTGATCCTTTTCGTCTCGATCAGCGATCGGAAGGAGACACAATTTGTGGATCGGTCGTCGAAAGGAAGAGGTAGCAGTCCTCACCTCGCAAACGCGGATCAACCCATCTTCACTCGGGAAGCACTGTGTTATACGCCCTAATTCCCATCTAGAGGGGGGAGCATTGTCATCCTTAATGATGACAATATCACCCACGTTTAAATTTGCGCGCTGATTGTGCCATTTATTGCGCTTCTGCAGAGAGTTAAGAAAATCCAAGCGCCAAACCTGCCAAAATCGGTCTCGCATCCGCTGAACGAGTTGATATCTCGTCAATCTCGATTCCGGACGATCTAGTAGCGAAGCATCAGGCAACGCCAGAAGTGGAGCGCCGGTCAAGAAGTGACCGGGAGTCAAATACGATAGATCGTCTGGGGAATTCGAGAGTCCAGCGATCGGTCGCGAATTTAGGCAGGCCTCTATTTGACACAACAGTGTCTCTAATTCGGCAATGGTTAGCGTATGTACGCCAACTGTACGCTTTAAGTGGTGCTTGACCGACTTTACTCCAGCTTCCCAAATCCCGCCAAAGTGTGGAGCGGAGGCTGGAATAAAGCGCCATTCTATGCCTAACGAGGCCATAGATGATTCGACGGCACCATCGCACATACTAGCGTGAAAAATACGGTATAATTCCGTCTGCGCGCCACGGAAATTGGTTCCGTTATCGCTTAATACAATCGCAGGAATACCGCGGCGTGAACAAAATCGTCGAAAGGCGGCGATGAATGCTGCGGAAGACAGATCGGTAACGAGTTCTATGTGCACGGCACGGGTTATCAAGCACACGAAAAGGGCTATATAGGCCTTACGGGATTGATGACCACGTCCGGCGAAGGCGCGCACTGGCAAGGGTCCGGCATAATCTACCCCGACTTTCAAAAACGGACGCGCCACATTAGTTCGTATCTCGGGCAAATGAGCCATTTTCTGACTGCTCAAATTTGCACGATGTCGAGAGCAGATGACACACTGACCAATAACCGATCGTACAATTATTTTTGCTCGGAGTATCCAGTACTCCTCTCAGAGTAGACGTAATGTTAACGACGTTCCCCCATGGAGAGTGCGTAAATGTGCATCACGCACTATTATACGCGTCAGAGGAGTTTGGCTCAGGATTACTGGATGCTTCTGATCGAATGTCAATGGAGCGTGCATCAATCTGCCTCCCATACGAATAATTCCGTCATCATCAATGAACGGATCCAAAGAAAGTAGCGAACTCGAACGTGGCAATCTTTGCTCGGCTCGCAATAAATGAAGTTTGGTTGCATATAACGACGACTGTATGACCTTGATCCAAAAGATTTTGGCTTCCGTCATCAACCGCGTAGTGTATAAAAGCTCCGTACATGGAAGCTGTCGTCGTGTCAGTTTCACGAAGCGTAAAATTAACGCAGTTATCTTGAGCAGTTTGCTCCAATCAGAATAGCGAGTGGACAGATCCCACTCGGAGACATTGGTGACGTGAGTGACGACTGACCGTGCCTCAAGGTCAGAAGTCGGCAGACTATCAGAAGAGTCAACAGAGGGCCACTCTTGGGGCTCACAGGAGAGCCACGAGGGCCCGTACCACCATAGTGGATTTTTGATCAATTGAGTCGGAGAGACTCCACGAGAAGCTAAGTCCGCAGGGTTGTCCTGCGTAGGAACATGACGCCAACTTGCCTGAGGACATTGCGTTTGGATGAGAGACACCCGATTCGCCACGAATACTTTCCATGTGGCCGGAGACTTGCTAAGCCAGGCCAATGCGACGGTGGAATCCGTCCAAGCGTAAATGGGGACCTGCTCAAGATTCAACGCAGAAATGGTCCAAGCAAGGAGCCGTGATAAGAGTTCGGCCGCACAGAGCTCCAAACGAGGAACCGAGACCGTTTTCAACGGAGCAACCTTGCTCTTACTTGTTAGCAAGAAAACTTGTGGCTCGAATTTATGGATCACTCGAAGGTAGATCACGGCTGCGTAAGCGGCCTGGGACGCATCCGCGAACCCATGGATCTCGATACTTGAGTCCTCGCGGGAGTGCACCCAGCGCGGGATACAAACAGTAGCAAGCGAGATGAGTCCGTGGCAAAAAGAGATGCACCTTTCATTCAGGTCCGACGGTAGTGTCGTGTCCCAGTCGATCCTAGACAGCCACAATTGTTGAATAAGGATCTTACCGATAATAATGACAGGCGACAACCAACCTAATGGATCGTAGATTCTCGATATATACGAGAGAAAGGTGCGTTTTGTTATATGCGACGGAACTTCTGCACAAATACGAAAACTGAAAGCATCCTCCAATGGTGCCCAATATATGCCAAGGATTTTTAATTGATCATCCTCTTTAAAATCTACGTTTTGTGCAGGATCGCGAATCGTTTCGGATAAATCGGAGATTAAATCCGGACAATTGGAACTCCATTTGTGTAGAGGAAACCCGCCCGCGTTGGTCAGTCCTATCATCTGCTCTCGAATCTCGCGACATTCTTCTATCTCCGACGCGCCAAAAAATATATCGTCAACATATGAATTGAATATAACGTTATGCGCAGCCAGAGGGAAACGATGCTTCTCGTCCTCTGCTAACTGCCGCAAAACGCGCAATGCTAAAAAGGGCGCAGGAGCGGTGCCGTAAGTTACCGTCCGTAACCGATACGGAATTACCGCGTCTTTCTCCGATTGCCTCCAGAGAATTAATTGAAAACGCGTATGATCATCGTGCACGCGAATTTGCCGAAACATCTTCGCAATATCGGCGGCACACACAAACCGGTGCCAGCGCCAACGTAACAAAATGGCACATAAATCAGTCTGCAATTTTGGTCTAATAAGGAGGCAGTCGTTGAGAGACTTTCCATTGCCAGTGCGCGCAGACGCGTTAAATACAACCCTTACCTTCGTCGAAGTGCTACTTGGCTTTAATACCGGATGGTGCGGTATAAAGCATCGCTGCTCCTCGACATCCGTGGGCGTATACGGACTCATATGTCCTAATCTTAAATATTCATTTAAGAAATCATTATATTCGACAGCTAACTGTCGATCCTTTTTCAAACGACGCTCCAAAGTCGCATGCATACGGAGCGAATTTTTGTGAGAATCCCCAATATCAATTGGAAGATTCCCCTTAAACGGCAACGCGACATTGTACCTTCCTGACGTATCACGATTAGTAGTCGCGACGAAGAGGTCCTCGCAATATTGATCCTCAGCGGATAACTGGGTCTGCGAAGGAATCTCCTCAACCTCCCAAAAGCGCTCGATCGCACGAGTCAAATCAGTATTAGGGGTCACGTGTAATGACGAAATAGTCGTATGCGACGACGATACATTGACAGGACCGTCGTCCACCGGACCGCGCAGCACCCACCCAAATCGCGAATGAATAGCATACGGCTCTCCGGGAAACTTCACCCGATCCTGAAGTATTATTTCGTCATAACAATCGGCACCGAGTATTAAGTCGATCGGCTTATCACTGCAGGGGTCGGGATCGGCCAATGTCAGTTGTCCGACGCCGGTCCACTCAGAGGCCTTAACAAATCGTCGCGGAACATAATTAGAAAGCCGAGATAAAATAAGAGGCTCGATCACGACTACAAGCTGAGACTTATTTCGTGATCGTAGCTCAACGCGGGTGGAGTGCTTCACGACCCCGGAGACGGTGGCGCCAGTACCTGAAATTGAAGCAGAGCACGCAATTCTTTGCACGCGTAACGCTTGAGCAGCTGCTTCAGATATTAACGAGCACTCGGAGCCAGAATCTATGACTGCGCGAAATGGCAGTTCACGACCTTCAGCCGTACGCACGTGTACCCACGCTGTCGCAATTAACACCGGCCTTAACGTTTTTGACTTGGCGACTCCCGAATGACAGGAAGTTACATTAGATAACTTCGCGTGATCGTTACTCGAAACGGAAGTAACCGCGTTACTGTTTATTGACTCGGAATCCGATGTACGCGGTGAGAATGCTTGATGAAGCATTTTATGATGCCGCTTCTTACACTTATCGCAACCCGGTTTGTTTTTACAGCTCGGCGGAAAATGACCTTTAGCGAGACAATTAAAGCATAAATGCGCCGCTCGGGCGGAATCTAAACGTTCGCTCGCAGACATGACCTTGAATTTCGCGCACTTCGATATGTTATGAGCCGCGGAGCACAAATGACAAACAGAAGTATTGGTGTTCGCAACGTGCGAAGTGACCTTAGAGTCAACACCGTTTTTATGTTTTGAATTTTTTGTTACGGCATTGTCGTTCAGGCATGTGACTCCGCTTTTAATCGACGCAACATTTAGAGCGTGTATTTTACCGTTCAGAAATTGCTCAAGTTCGTCATAATTTGGAAATGTTTCTCTTTTACCGATGTTCTCTTCCCAACTCTTTCGAATCGTCGGGTCCAGACGCATAAGCGTCATAACAACTAATATGGAATCCCATGATAATTGATTCAAGTTTTCGAGAGAGACAAGTATTTCGCGAGTTTGATTAACTAGAGTCTCTAACGCGGCCGGACTATCGCCGTTTACGGGCCTAAGTTTTAATAACCGAACTATAAGAGAAAAAGTCAAAACTTGAATATCTTGATAATGATCATTAATTAATTTCCAAGCCGATTCGAAATTTGCATCGGTAATCGGTAAATTTTTAATCAACGACAATGCCGTACCGGTCAAACAACTTTTAAGATAATAAAACTTCTGTACGTTAGACAGTCCAGACTCACGGACGACCATCGAGTCAAACATGTCTCGAAAGTGGGTCCAGTCCTTCTGATCTCCGTTGAAGGTCGGCAGAGGGATGCGCTCGAGACTGGTGAACCTCGAAGTCGACGATGCGTCGGCAGCGTCCCTCCTAATTGACGATGTCGAAGGCATGTTGCTCTGCAAGGCGGTGAGCGCGTCCGTCGCATCAAGAACTCGATCCTCCATGTCACCAAATTCGGTACCTTTGAGATAGTCACTGACGTCCGGATCAATCGAATATGCCGTTAACTCCTCGTGATTGCATCGACATTTGGCCCATAGCTGCGTTAACGTTTGGAGTTTCGTCGAGACTGTAATGGAGGCGGACGTTTCAGTGAGCCTCACAGCCGAATTGCACGTGCGATGAATAGATCGCAAATATTCTCTTTGTACAACGAGCAACGCTATAATGCTGCCCTGAGAACGAGTACGATTTCTCGATTGGTCCGTCGGTAACTTGAGCGTATCTCCAGGCATGATGACGTCACAGTTTATCACTTCACGGCCGAAGAAAAAAAGAATAAGTTAATTCTTCAATAATTATTTACAACGTGATAGATTATCACAAGAGAGTGACTAGCGGATCTAATAAACAACAGTCTCGATCAATCGTAATGACTGGAGTCACTTATCAATCCGATAATTATCACAAGAACGACGAACGAATCCCGAAAGCGATAGATTCGGAATATCGCACTAAACTGAGTCAAATTATCACTCCGATAAATTGTCAACAAGAACGACGAACTGAATCGCGATAACTATAGATTCGAATCGTCGTACGAAGTGGAGTCAAATTATCACTCCGAAAAAATTGTCAAAAAGAACGTTGAACGAATCGCGAAAACTATAGATTCGAATCGTCGCACGAAATGGAGTCAAATTGTCACTCCGAAAAAATTGTCAAAAAGGAACGATTAACCAATCGCATAGTCGATAGATTCGGAGTAACGCACTAAACGAAGTCAAATTATCACTCCGATAAATTGTCAACAAGAACGACGAACGAATCGCATAAACTATAGATTCGAACCGTCGGACGAAATGGAGTAAAATTATCACTCCGTTCGTATCACTAAATGTCACTGTTCAAGTCACTGTCCGCTAGAATCGAGATTAATCGCTTCTGTTCGCGATTTCACAGACACGTAGAGAAGGGCCACGTGGCAAGTCTATCACGTATTACGACACGAATGTGCACATATAAGGGCGATAACTCGATTCGTCGCTCGTGCACTCGATAGTTTATGCACTTTTAATTCACCGATTCACGCACTATCCGGCTCGAAGGACCATGTTCGCGAACTCAGTAAAATACTAAAGAGAGAGAGCGCGGGAATACCGGCGCACGTGGTCGGGAAAAAGATGGTGGTTTTACGCGGCGACAATAGACGAGGCGGGGAAATAAATCACTCGCGCTTCGTAACAGTCAATGGTCTTTTTTATTCCGCACAATCACAAATGTACGCAACTAATTCGTCACGGTAGACAGAAAATTAATATACGAGATATAATACGATGACTTGAACGACTTATTATTTGATACGTTACTGAGAGCGATACAGAACACGTGTACACTGACTCAAGGATTACTCCAGAAAGCTTGCTTCTTCCTCGTCACTACGGAAGTGACGGGACGACCGCGCTAATCAGATATCGATCTAAACGGAAATCAATATGATTGCTATCAATCGATGCTCTGAGCGACGCCGCGATCTCAGAGATGGCGCGTGCATGTCGGTTCGCACGCTCGGCAACACACTCGCACGAACACATTTGTTACAATTGCCGTTTATCGTTTCCCATTTAGAAAATTCTACATTAATCAAACTTTGTAGAGTGACACCTTTTTTCCTTTTTAATGTCGAATGTATAGGTAATATTAACAAACTACTGCTTTCCAGCTTAGTTACATTGTAATTACATTTGACATTCGAGCAACATGTTACGTGCTTTAATTCGAGTTTTAATATATCATTGATGTCGGAATACGTCGATATTAGAGCCGTAAAAAATTCCGAAACATCTTGTTGTGTTCGTTCTTCAAAGCGTTTTCCGACAGATCTTCTAACCGCTTGAATGTTGCAATATTTACGTTCACCATACGCGCAGATAGCATCAATCAATGCATTCCATGCTTTATTTTTCAGTATTTGTTGCCTAATACGTACGCAATGAAACGCACATTGTAATATTACATTAGCGTAACACGAAACAGCATCGTTATTGCAAAGGCCATATATTTTCCACGTAACTATACTTTCTGGTTCCTCACAATCATAATTCTGCATATCATCAATGATATTAGGGATATCCCATCGACGATCGTACATTTTCACAACCTTTTTTCTCGGACGGATTGATTTGTGGCAGTTCAGATTTGAATATAGATCTCAGTCGATTATATTCTACAATGGCTCTCGTTTGCTTTAACTGATGCTGGATTGAAATTTATTAAATGTAGGCCTTCCAATTTACTTACTCGTGACAAACCTACATAGGCTTGACCATCACTGAATACAGTCGTTCCTAAATCCATCATTGCATTGTTACATGTAATTCTTTCGATTATAAATAATTCGACATTCTTTAATTTGTTTCTCAAAGTTTTCAAGACCATGTCTGACAATTGCTTATATTTTGGTGTAGATTCATGACTAACCGGTAGTTGAAACATTCTATGGATTGTCAAGCCATCGATATTGAATGCTGCGATACCCGTGGGAGCAGATATGGCAGTCGTTTTTTCCAAATTTATTCTGATCCAATGTTTAATCGTTTCAATTAGAAAACTTTTCCCTGTACCACCCTCGCCACTTACGTACAGTCGCAGAATCTGATTCTTATCGTGTAAAACTTGGCATACTCCATCAAAGACTCTTTTCTGGTCTTTGTTCAATTGCGACATCATTTGCGATAAATCAATGGGGTCGTCAATCTTACCAAAATCTTCCAGATCTTTCATCGCGTCGTCAGCTCTATCGGATTACAATCCAGTTCATCGTCATCGGATTTGTCTCTGTCTGCTGTTTTCAGATCATTTTCGCGCTTCTCGATTAATTCAGCGACGTTCTCAAAAGCTTTCTGTATTTCTTCGAGCCTTTCGTGATATTTCATTGCCTTCGTTAAAACAGACTCTGAATTCTTAAAGGCATCCGTGTAAGTCTCGAATGTACCTTTGAGTTCACTCAAATCTCTCCATGGTTTGAACAGAAGAAGCAGCGAGTAAAAGTATTTTTCAGGGCTCAGTTTTTATATTAAATCGATAATGGTTAATTAAATAACCTTTTTTTCGTTTTTTTTAAAATAAACCCGATGCCAGTTTGTAACACTTGACTTCGTCATTATTTGACATCTGTTTCGTAATTTCCCAGAATCTGGCAAAATCGTACAAATTCAATGATTCTAATTCCTGAGGTCTATTTGGATAGTAATCATCGATGAGTGACGAACAGTAAATATTCGTAGAATTTTCATCAAGAGCTTAAATTTCATTAAATGTTTTACTTTTCTATTTCTCACCTCATTAACATCGATCCATTTGACCATGGTATCATTATCCGTACCGTACAAGGGATTCCCTAATAGTGTAAAAAATTTAGTTTCGTTTAGAATAACGCACTGTCATCCGCGATTTGGCTCTTATTGCCTATCTTATATATGTTAAATTTATATTAATAAAATTTTAGTTAAAAAACTGGGCGCGCTGCTAAATAATATTCTAATGATATTAAAATTAAATTGTTACTTTTAAACTCATTGCAATTAAAAGGGGGGAGAAAGAATGAAAGAGGGTTAGAGAGGACGAAAGAAAGTGAAAAAGGACGAAAGAGGGTGAGAGGGAATGAAAGAGGGTGAAAGACGACGAAACAGGGTGAAAGAGGGTGAGAGGGAATGAAAAAGGGTGAGAGAGGACGAAAGAGGGTGAAAGAGGACGAAAGGGGGCGAAAGAGGGTGAAAGAGGACGAAAAAGGGTGAAAGAGGACGAAAGAGGGTGAGAAAGGACGTACGAGGGTGAAAGAGGTGAGAGAGAGTGAGAGAGGACGAAAGAGGGTGAAAGAGAATAAAAGAGGGTGAGAGGACGAAGGAGAGTGAAAGAGGACGAAAGAGGGTGAAAGAGAATGAAATAGGGTGAAAATGAAAAAAAATGAAAGAGAGTGAGAGAAGACAAGGAGAGTGAAAGAGGACGAAAGAGGGTGAAAGAGGTCGAAAAAGGTGAGAGAGGACGAAAGAGGGTGAAAGAGGGCGAAAGAGGGTGAGAGGGAATGAAAGAGAGGTGAGACAGAATGAAAGAGGGTTGAGACAGCATGAAAGAGGGTGAGAGAGGACGAAAGAGGGTGAAAGAGGACGAAAGAGGGTGAGAGAGGACGAAAGAGGGTGATGAAAGAGGACGAAAGAGGGTGAGAGGAACGAAAGAGGGTGAAAAAGGCGAAAGATGGTGAAAAAGGACGAAGAGGACGACCAAGAGGACGAAAGAGGGTGAAAGAGGCGGAAAGAGGGTGAGAGGAACGAATAGGGTGAAAGAGGTCGAAAGAAGTAGACGGTAGGGTGATAGCAGTGAACTGAGCGGCACCAACGATAGGAATAGGACCTGTAAGCGCCGCGACATGGAAAAACACGCAAGCTTTCCCAGAGAAAAACAGAGAAGGACGCGGCAGCGCGCGAGACCACCTAGACATGAGTGCCAAGGATAAGAGCACACTGACGACATACGAGGCAAGCTCATATTTTATGCAAGAAACAACGAAGACAAGACCCTATGAGGGAAGTGTGCCAGAGAAAGAACGGAGAAAGACCAGATAGACCCAAGAGTCGATCCGGCAGGGATTGAATGAAGCAGGAACAGTAGGCATGAAAGTGAAAAGAGGACGCAAACGATCGATGGGTTTTCCGCCTTTTAGGGGAGAAATGTGAAAATCCTCAAGTTAATGGACGTCCGCTGTGAGAAGGTGAAAGAAGGCCTGGATTGAGGAAAGAGGGAGGAGAGAAGAAAGAAAGAGGGTGTGAGGTGTTGAAAGAGAATAAACGAGGGGTGGAAGGACGATGGAGAGTGAAAGAGGACGAAAGAGGGTTGAAAGAGAATGAAGATATAGGGTGAAAAAAAATGAAAAGAGTGAGAGAAGACAAGGAGAGTGAAAGAGGACGAAAGAGGTGGTGAAAGAGTGTCGAAAAAGGGTGAGAGAGGACGAAAGGGGGTAAAAGAGATGAAAGAGGGTGAAAGAGGGCGAAAGAGGGTGAGAGTGGAATGAAAAAGGGTGAGACATAATGAAAGAGGGTGTGAGACAGAATGAAAGAGGGTGAGAGAGGACGAAAGAGAGTGAAAGATGACGAAATTGGGTGATAAAGAGGCGAAAGAGGACGAAAGAGGGTGAAAGAGGACGAAGAGGACGAAAGAGGGTGGATGTGAAAGAGGGCGAGCCGACGAAATAGGGTGATTGAAGAGGACCGAAAGAGGGTGAGAGAGGACGAAAGAGGTGATTGTAAAGAGGACGAACGAGGGTGAGAGGAAGAAGAGGGTTGAACGATGAGTGAATTATGAAGAGGGGAAAGAGGGTGAAAGAGCGACGAAAGAGAGTGAAAGAGGAGATGAAAGAGTGAGAGAGGAAATGATAGAGGGTTCTGCACGAGCGAGGGACGTTCGAAAGGAGGGTTTTTTGAAAGTTGAATTGAATGAGGCGAAAGATGGTGAAAAAGGGACGACAGAGGACGAAAGAGGGACGAACGAAAGAGGACGAAGAGGGTGATGAAAGAGGCGAAAGATGGGGAAACGAGGACGAATAGAGGGTGCAAGAGGGTGACAGCGGGTTGAAATGTGAAAGAGGACAATCCAACAGAGAGCTGAGACCGAGAACAAAAAGACTGAAAAATAGGACGAAAGAGGGTTGAGTTAGGGCGAAAGAGGGGGTTGGAGTGGGGGTGGGGGTGGGGGCGTGATGTGGGAGGGAAAGGGTGGTTGGAAGTTTGAGGGAGGTGTGAGTGAAAGGTGAGAAGAGATTTATATATATATATATAATCCTGATGACGTCACGGGACGCGGACAGAGAAGAAGAAGAAGAAGAAGACGACTTTCTTAATTTTCATGAAAAACGTCACTTTTTGACCGTTTTGTATCTCCAGAACGGCTTGACCGATTTTATTTTTTCTTGGCTCAAATTACTCGTGGCGATGCCGCCTTCAGGTTATATTACGTGCAATTCAAAATTTTTTATATTTTAGTAGTTTCTACAACCCCCAAAAAAATGGACTTTGATGGTGCAGGATAAGGAGACTTGTAGTGTCTTTTAAGGTCTTTTAGGGTTTGAACATGGCCGGAGACACTACCGCGTCTCCTGATATTTTACTCTTTTATCTTATGTCTGAAAGTGTTAATCATATTCCTGTTTCCTCTCTCTCTCCTCTCTCTCTCTCTCTCTCTCTCTCTCTCTCTCTTTCTCTCTCTCTCTCTCTCTCTCCCTTCTCTCTCTCTCTCTCTTTGTCTCTCTCTCTTTCTCTGTCCGGAACTTAAAATTTAAGTACTCTTTAGAAAAAGAACCACGCCACTCTACCAAGATACAGATACTGAGTTACCGAGATTGAGCCGTCGTGTATTACGAGAATTTCGTGATTTCTTCCGAGTGGTGCGGCCTGACCGTACCTGGCGTTCAAACCTTAGATATCGAGAGTGAGGAGCGTGCATAGCACAAGGTGACACGAATTTGCGCGTCTTTTCTATTTCCGAAGGAAAATATGTTGCAAGTATTATTGATAAATTTAAAAATAATTTTTTTGAAAGGTTAAACACAAATGGATACAAATAGAGTTATAAGTATAAATATATCAAAATTTTTTAATCTTTGAGAAACGGTTGATGAAATCAATGAGATTCTTATTTAATTTATCTGTGTCCGTCTGTAAATTAAGACCATTTTTGTCTCATAATATGTTATTTCAGAATAAGTATTTCCATAGATAGGTTCCACATCTAAAAGTGAGCTGTTGTTCTAGTCAAACTGATGATCAGAATCAAACCTATGTTTAGTAATAACAGAGTGAGTCCTATTCTTTTAGTTAATATGATTACTATGTTCAATTTTTGTATGTAACTGGTCATCCTGTTTACTCCACATAAAGGGCGTTACAATTCAAGCAGTTAATTTTATAACCTACATTACAACAATTTGTTTTGGAGATGTTATTTTTGTGGACCTTAATAAATTTATTTATTTTATTTTTACTAAATTTTATTTTTACTATAAATATGAAATTCTCAAATTAAGATCTTTTATTATGTTTTTAAAACTAACCAAAACTAGCGGTATATAAGGAATCGTAAAAAAATAATGGTATAATCCGATTATCACTAGAAACGAGCTGACTGTCCACATTAGCATTATTTTTTTTATTTATTAAAAATTTCAATCTAGAATTGTTCGGAAAATAAATTCCAACGGGTAACTATTATTAAATAAAACTCTTATACTAAATTCTAAATTTTTTCTATGAAATAGAGGATGCAAAAGATAAATGCAAAAAAAAGTCTCTATACAATGCCATAAATGAACTCTTTTTTGACACATCGAATGTTACGAATAGAATGTTTAAATAACGAAATGTTGGTTTGTGATACCAATTAAAAAATAACATGATTGTTTAATAAAACCATTGTGACGTTGAGAAAATTCAACTTGTCATCTGAAATTTCTATGGTAAATTGTAGCCTCGGATGAATAAAGTTAAAAGTCCCTTAATGTATGTGATATCTCCGTTTCTGGAATTATCAAGGTGTAATCATCTACATATCTAGAATAAAACGCCGCTAATATTAGGTGTGTGAATTTTTTTTCTTCCAAAAAAGACTAGTGTGAAAAGACAGAAAAAGTACACTAATCAAAGTATTTGGCCATCGCTTGCTATTATTTTTTCCTATCTGTCTAGCAGTTGTTGTATTCCGTGACGGAAAAACGATTTGTACTTCGAAGCATCCTTTGGCTCCATCCTGTTAAGCCATTTTTTTATTACTTCATAAATTATTGAAGTGCTGATCCGAAAGCCCGTGTGCCATCGATCTGGACAAATGATAATTGGATGGAGCAAAGTCTAGTGAATATAGCAGGTGAGGGAAAATGTCTCAGCCAAGTGCTTCCAAGGTGGCCTTCACAATTTTTTCAACATATGGCCGAGCGTTAACGTGCTGGAAGATCACTTTGTCATATCTTTTTTGCATATTCCGGCCGCTTATACTTCAATGCGTTGTTTAAACGGATTAATTGTTGTTAGTAAAGTTCGGCAGTGATGGTTTGGCTCTGTTTTAATAGCTCATGATACACTACACCCTTTTGGCTCTCAGTCCTCGAATTTCTTCGGCTGACCTAGACGAGATTTGTCATCGACACTGCAATTATCACTTTTGAAACGTCGAAACTATTCTCTGCTTGATTTATCAGTGGGAACACTTTTACCATAAGCTTCTACGAGCATTCAATGAGTTTCAGCAGCTGTTTTCTTCAAATAAAAACAGAAAATGAGAACTTGTCGCATATAATGCTGTTTTGGTTTAATTTTGACATTTTCGAATCAGATAAACACGATGTTATTATTACAAACCCAAACGTTTATCAATTGAATATTAATTCACACACCTAAACAAATTACATTTAGGCGTATCAAATGAGTTATTTGCAGAAGGGAGATAGATATACAAAGACAAGGAAACATACCCTTTTATTCCATCTGAACTTTCGCGTGGCGGCGCTGTCGACGGAAAATTAGCGTGTAACCGTGGTTACGAATAATACACGTATCTCTTATCTTACATCACAATTTAAAGTAATTGTTTATAATTTTGTTATTAAATGTTAAGTTTTATAATATTGTAAAAATTAATGTCAGTACAGGCCAACTAAAAAGCATAAAATTATTTGGATGTTAATGAATATTATAATTTTTTATTTTAAAATCATCACATAATAATACATTAAATCACAAACGTTTCGACTGTACGCAGTCTTCTTCAGTAGAGTCATATAATATTAGTCAATTATAAAATTAAAAAACATTTCGACAATGCTAACGATTGCAATTCTTACTGTTCATTATAATCATATATAGGCTTCCGGTTCCGGTAAGAGAGTGAGTGACAGGTGTGTAAAAGCGTGGCAGGTATTTGTGAGGAAAGAGTGAGAAAAGGGGTGAGGTGAATAGGAGATAAGAGGTGAGAGGGTGTAGAAAAAAGAGGAGGAGAGATTGAAAGGATAGGAGAAGATAAAGGGGTAAGGAGTTAGAAAGTAGAAAGTAGGAAAAGGTGAGACACGTGTACACGTAAACACGTGGAAGAAAGAGAGTAGGTGTAGGGAGTAGGTGCAGTAAAGTAAAAAGATAGGGAATTCACTAGGGAATTCACTAGCGAGTTGGAGCGAGTTGGAGCATAGAGTAGGTGAATCGAAGAAAGAAAGCGATAAGAGGGAAATGATTAATGAAGAGAATATTAGAGATAGGAGGATAGAGATCAATAGAGATAGGATGTTAGAGGAAGGGGGAAAAAAAGGGAGATGAGGAAGAAATAAAAAAGAAGGCAGGGAGGCCGAGAAGAGTAGAGGAGTTAGGGAAAGAGAGGAGGAGCAGTATGGGATGTATAGAGGATTTTTTGAAAAGGAAAAAGAGAAGAAGGGAGAGAGGAGGATAAGGAAGAAAAGGAAAGAAGCCTAAGAAGGAGCAAGAAGACAGAAAGGCTGAATAGAGAGGTAGGGGGGATAGAAAAGGAGGAGTTAAGGAGAATGATGGAAGAGATAGGGGAGAAGATAACAGAGAAGTTAGGCGAGGAAATGAGAAAATTGAAGATAGAAATTTGGAAAAAGGAGGGGGAATGGAGAGAAGAAAGAAGAGAATTGAGAAAAGAGACAGAGAGCCTGGAGAAGAGAGTAATAGATTTGGAAGCAAGAGTAGAGGAAAGAGGAAGAAAGGAGGAAAGAGAAAGAGAGGGGGGCGAAGGAGGGAGTAAGGGGATAAACGAGACAATAATAGGAAAAGTGAAGGACATAGGAAAGAAATTAGAATGGAAGGAAAGAGAAGAGAGAAGAAATAACATAGTAATAAAAAGAATGGAGGAAGGGAAGGAAGGGGTAAAGGAAAGAGTAGAGAAATTAATGAAAGAGATAGGAGCGAAAGCAGAGATAGAATGGATAAGGATGTTGAAAGGAAAGGAGGGAAAGGAAGGTGAAATGGTGGTAGTAAAACTAGGAAGTAGAGAACAAAAAAGACAGGTAATGGAGAGGAAGAAGATATTAAGAGGAAAGAGGGTGAGAATAGAAGATGATTTAACATGGGAAGAGAGAAAGGTAAAATGGAGGCTAATGGAGATCGCGGAGATAGAAAGGAAGAAAGGAAACAATGTATGGACGAGCTATGGAAGGATAAAAATCAATGATGTATGGTGGAGATGGGAAGAGGAGGAAGGTGTGCTTAAAAATTGGAAAGGAGAAATTAGAGAAGGTATAGAGAAAATGAGGGGGGAAGAAGGGGGTATGAAGACAGGAATGGAGGAAAAAAAGGGATAGAAGAAGGGAGAAGAGAGGAAAGAAGGAAAGGAGGAGGGGAGAACAATAGTAAGAGGAGAAAGGAGGAAGGAGAAAGGGAGACGGAGGCAGAAAGGAGAAAGGAACAGGAGAGAAAGGAAAAAGGAGGAGAAGTAAGAGAGGAATGGAAGATAGGTTTTTGGAATGTGGCAGGACTGAAGAATAAGGAAGAAAAGTTCTGGAAGGAAATAGAAGATTGGGAGGTGGTGGTGATGATGGAAACATGGATAGAGGAAAGGGGGTGGGAGGCGATTAAAAAGAGGTTACCGAAAGGATATAGATGGGAGAAGCAAGCAGCAAAGAAGAGAAAGAAGAAAGGAAGACCGATGGGGGGAATGATCATGGGGGTAAGGGAGGAGAGGGGGAAGATAAAAGTATCAGGAATGGGAGAAAAGGCGGAGGGAATAATGATGGCGGATTTAGAAGTAGGAAGAGAGAAGTGGAGGGTAATAGGCGTATACATCAACGGGGACATGGAAAGGAAATTGGAGGAAATGAAGGAATGGATGGAAGAGAAAGAAGAAAATAATTGGACGATTTTGGGAGGAGATTTCAACGCAAGGACAGGTAGAAGGGGGGGGGTGATAGGAGGGGAGGAGGAAGAAGAAAGAAGATCGAAGGACAAGAAAGTTAATGAAGAAGGGAAGAAGTTGATAAAAGAGTTGGAAGAGGTAGGATGGGGAATTTTTAATGGAGGGATAAGAGGGGATAAGAAAGGGGAGTACACATACACAGGAGGAAGAGGGGAATCGGTGATAGATTACGTGGTGGGAGAGGATAGAGTAAAAGAAAGGATAAAGAGAATGGAGGTGGGAGATAACATAGAATCGGACCATCACCCATTGATTGTAACGCTAGAAAGAAGAGGAGGAGCTGAAAAGGGAAAAGGGGGGGAGGGAAAAGGAATAAGAAAAAGAGGGAGATGGACAAAGAGGGGAGGAGAAAGAATAAGAGAGGAAATAGAGTGGGGAGAGGGGTGGAAGGAGGGGATTGAAGAAGAGCTAGAGGAAAAAATAGGAAGAATAGAAGAGAAATTGAGAGAAGGAGAAAAAGAGAGTGGAGAAGGGAAAAAGGAAAGGGTGGTGGGAGGAGGAATGTGAGAAGAAGAGGAAAGAAGTGAGGAAAAAGTTAAGGGAATGGAGGAAAAAAGGAGGAGGAGGAGAAGGATATAGAAAAGTAAGGGCGGAATATAAGCTAATGTGTAAAGGAAAAAGGGAGGAGGAGAGGCTAAAATGGTACAAGGAGGCGATAGAGGCAAGAACGGAAGGAGAGGTATGGAAGATTATTAACAGGGAAAGGAAAAAGAGAGAAGGGGTGAATGAGGAGATAAAGGCGGAGGAATGGAAGGAATACTTTATGGATTTATTGGGAGGGATAGAGGTAAAAGTGGTAAGAGGAGGAAAAGAAAAAAGGGAGAGGGATGAGGAGCAGGAGATAAGCAGGGAGGAAGTGAAGAGGATGCTGGGAAAACTGAAGAAAGGAAAAGCAGCGGGGGAGGATGGGATACCAAGTGAGGTATGGAAATATGGAGGGGAGAGGGTAGAAGAGTGGGTATGGGAAATGTGCAACAGAGTATGGAGAGGAGAAGGATGGCCGGAGAGGTGGAAAGAAGGGATAATAGTGCCACTGTTGAAAAAGGGAACGGAGAATAAAGTGGAAAACTATAGAGGAGTGACATTGATGCCAACGCTATACAAGGTATACGTGGGGATTTTAACTGAAAGGTTAAAGGAAGAAATGGAGGGGAAGAATATGATACCGGAGAGTCAGACAGGTTTTAGGAAGGGAATGGGGGTGATGGATAGTATCTATGTGTTGAATTATCTGGTGAATAAGAGGGTAAATAAGAAGGGAGGAAAGGTAGTCGCGGCATTTATGGACCTGAAGGCGGCGTTTGATTCGGTAGATAGGGAGGTGTTAATGGAGGCAATGAAGAGGAGGGGAGTGAGGGAGGGTTTAAGGAGTAGGATAGAAGAGGTGTACAGGGAAACGAGGAGTAAGGTAAGAGTGGGGAAGGAGGAGGGAGAAAATTTTTGGACGGCAAGGGGGGTGAGGCAAGGTTGCCCAATGAGTCCGCACTTATTCAGTTTGCTGATAGCGGATATAGAGGAAGTGCTAAGAAAAGGAGGTTGGGGGGGGGGGGTGAAACTGGGAGGGGAAAAGGTGCATTGTTTGGCGTACGCAGATGATATGGTACTGTTGGCGGAGGATGAGGAAGGGATGATACATATGTTGGGGAAAATGGAGAGTTATATGGACAAGAAAAGGTTAGAGGTGAATGTGGATAAGACAAAGGTAATGAGGTTTAAAAAGGGAGGAGGAAGAATGAAGAGAGTGGAGTGGAGATGGAAAGGAAAAAGGTTAGAGGAAGTGAAAGAATTTACATATTTAGGGCATAAGCTACAGAGGAATGGGGGGCAGGAGGCGCAGGTAAAGAACAGAGTTAGGAAAGCAGGAGCGGTGATAAGACAGGTGTGGGGAATGGGAAAGAGAAAGTTTGCAGGAGACTGGATGAAAAGAGTATGGCTAATGGAAAGGTTGGTGGGGACGGTGTTGGAATATGGGGCGGAAATATGGGGATGGAAGGCGCGGAGAGAGGTGGAGGCAATGCAGGAGCGATGGATTAGGTGGACGTTAGGAGTAGACTGGTGCACGCCGGGGTATATGGTAAGAGAGGAGATAGGAAAAGACAAATTTAGGATAAGGGCAGGAAGGAGGGCGGTAGGGTATGAGAGGAAGTTGGAGGAAGGAAGGGAAGGAAGTTTAGCGAGGAAATGTTTTGAGGATATGAAAGAGAGGATAAGAGGAGGAAAGGAAAGAACGATGTGGGAGGAAGAGAGGGAGAAATTCTGGGAAGAAAGAGGAATAGAAGGGAAAGAGATGGAGGAAAAAAGGGGAAGGGGAGAGGAAGTATATGAGGGGTGGGAGCAGAAAGACAGGGAAAGGCAAAAGGAGGAAAGATAGGAGAGGATAAGAGAGTCGAGATATAATAGATGGTATGGGGAATGGAAGGAGGAGGGTTTACCGGAATACCTGAGAAAGGGATGGGGGGAAAGTAGATGGAGAAGGATAATTAGGTTCAGAATGAACAATGAGATGAGAGGGGCAAGATACTGGGAAGAAGAGGAGAAAAGAAGATGTAGGTTATGTGGGATAGAAGAAGAAACATGGGAGCATGTGATAGGAGAATGTAGGGGGAGAAGGGGAGAAGGGAAACTGGTGGGAAAGAATGAAGGAAATATTGCAGGAAAGAGGAGAAGGGGAAGGATGGATGAGAGAAATAGAGAAAAAGAGGGAAGAGGGAAGAACGGAAGAAAAGGGGGAGGGAGGGGAAAAGGAGGAAGGAAGTATGAGGAGGAGAATGAGTGAGGTATGAATGAGGTGGTGGAGAATATATGGGGAATCGGAAGCCGAAGCGAAGCGGTAGGTAGGGACGGCTCTTTCTCTCTCTAAAGTAGTAGATAAGTAGGTTAAGGTAGAATTAAGTTAATTGTAAATTAGATGTAAGAGTAGAGATAAGAGTAGATATAAGTAAAGATTGTAAGAGCTTGTGTAAGGTTGGGGAACGCTCCTTTAAAAGCGCCTTCAATCTTTCAGGGGAAGAATAAAGAATTGAATTGATAATCACATATAAAATAATTTGGGTGATGCGAACGATTACAACTTTTGATGATGTGTAGCGTGTATGATTTTGAGACTGAATACATCTCTATATTGTTCTTGGATCATTTCCAGATGTTAATGCCGATTATTTCCAATGATGATTTTAAAGGTGGAAAACTCTTGGCATTCCATCGTTTGAAAGCGTGGAATTGTCTTAGTTTCCCTTAATTATGATACGTTTCTATATGAAATGACACACTTTTTTTAAATGACTATTGTTAGAAAAAATTTTTTGAATGTTACAATGAAAATTGCTTACTTTTGAATCTGCTAAATCAATGACTTTATAAACGTTAACGCCACAGATCAGTTACTTATCACTTTACATGCCATTATGAAGAACGGTTATACATTTGGTACTTATATCACAGGTTGTTTACAAAGGCATTATTTTTTACATGACATTCTTATTTTGTTTATTTCTTTTCTATGTTAGCTAATTTTTCAAGTACATCCAAATAAGACTCGCTGAGTAACTCTGTATCTTTTTTTAAATTTATACCGTTTTCTTGTTTTATTATATGAAGCATTTCAGAAATCAATCTTTTTTGGTAATTTATTTCATAATCTAAAATTTTAACTTTATTCCAATCAAATGTATGCTGCTCATTTATCGAAGAGACAAACATTTCTGAAATCTTGTTTATATACGGAACTATAATTCTTTTTTTGTTTCTTTTTTTTTCCCCCGAGTTATTAATTTGTGTTGGTTTATGTTTATATTTGTCTAACATAATTCCATTGGAAATGAGATGCTTAATTCGGTGATTAATGCTGCTGAATATCATGTCAAGAGGATAACCGTTACTTGAGAATATATTTATAGTATATAATATACAATATAATATATAATATACAATTTAACAGACAGGTGTTTGCTTCTATCACACCCACAATTTTATAGCCAGAATCTTGAATTAGTGGTCAATATAATCTCAAGTAACGGTTATCCTCTTGACATGATATTCAGCAGCATTATAAATATAGATTTTCAAATGTGCCTACACTGCCCGTAGCATTAGAATGATATCCACGTACAAAAAAGCCCAAGATTTTATTTTTGCAATCTATTTTATAAATAAAATAATTATTCATCAAACTAATAAGAATATATAATAAGAATAATTTTTTAAATTGATCAATATATTGGTTCAATTTATCGCGTCATCAAAGGGGAAGGAAAAGAAAATCTCCGATTATGTTTATTTCTTATCAATCAGATATTCGATCAAATGATAAATTGTCGATACTATCTTCGATTGAATTTGCTCGATTCCGAAGTCAAAGTTCACAATTTGAATTTTTATCAACATTTATAATGTAAAATTGTAAAATATAACTAATTTTCTTATCGTGCAAAGTCAATCAAAGATTAGATTGACAATTACAAAACAAAAGCATATGATTTTTCGAATATTTTTAATTATGATTGACAAATAAACGTAATCGGAGATTTTCCTTCTTTCCTCTTTGATGACGATAAATTAAACCAATACACAGATCAATTTAAAAATATTCTTATTACATATTCTTGTTATAATTTTATTAGTTTCATGAATAAATTATTTTATTCAAAAAAATTGCAAAATTATAAGTCCTGGGCCCTGTTCAGGGATTATCAACCTGGTGCTGTCGGCAATGCTGAATATATATATATATATATATATATATATATATATATACGTATGTTACGCGTATGTACGTGTATAGCACCGCGCGACGTGAGTGAGGCGTCGCGCAGTAGATCATATCAACGTATAATACGCGCGGATTACTATGGTACATACATACTACTGATACCGCGCGAATACGAAAGATCTGATTATATATATATATATATATATATATATATATATATGTATATATATACACATATCTATCTATCAATTTATCTATCGATCTCTCTATCGATCTATCTATCTATCTATCTATCTATCTGTCTCTGTTTCTCTGTCTCTTTGTATTCCTCTCTGTCTCTTTGTCTCTTCTCTCTCAACATGCACACGTAAAAATAAAAATTTTGTATGATTATAATTGATTATAAAGTTTTAGTAGATAATTTGTAATAAATAAAAATTATTTTTATGAAAATGTTTTATAATACTATTATAATCGGAACAGAGCAGTAGTTAGATAAGATATTGAAAGGAATAATTTTATTTGATTATATAGATATTGCATATATACAAGATGTTTTCGTAAAAGTGAATAATTTTTCATGGACATATAGAATCCATTTTTATACAAGTATCGTGATACGTTATAAAAAAATTTTATAGGAACTTACAAGATTATTTTTATCCGTTTTATGTCTACTTGAGATAGCCTGCTTTTATAGAAATTATAAATGTTTATTGTGCGCATATAGTAGACAAATATAAATGAATATATAAATTTTATATATACATATAAATACTCACAATATCTATATAATCAAAAATAAAATCTATCTCTTTCAATACAATCTTATCTAACTACTACTCTATTTCGATAATGATAATATTATTATCTGCTCAATTTCGAAAATACTTTCATATAAATCATTTATTTATTACAAAGAATTATGTACTTTATAATCAATTATAATTATTACAGATCGGTCTCTCTTTTTATATATATACAGGGTGTCCTGCAACGTAATGTCCACAGTGAAATTTTATTTTCTTGGGATCATTCTAACAATAAGTCAAAAAGTACACGTATGCCCTAAAGTCGATTACAGCGAAAAGACGAAATTGCATATAATAAGATAAATATTATTTATTGAAGATAATAATTTTATTTATTGAACAATAATATTATAGAATTACTTTATAAACTGTGCGATAATATAGATCATAAAGGTGTTTTTCTCGCACTTGTGCGGTAAAATAAGACATACATTGAATCGTTGAGAAATTCATCTTCCGCACGCTAAACAGCAATCGAAATTGGAACTTTCGTTACTGGTATTACAAAAAAAATTACATGTGATATCATAGTAAAAAAATGAATAATAAATAAATGTATAAATAATAAAAATTAATGTTTGTAATAATAATTAAAAATTATTTTTTAATTATTATTTACACATTTATTTATTATTTATTTTTTACTATGACAACGTATGTAATTATTTTTTGTAATGCCAGTCACGAAAATTCAAATTTTGATTGCTGTTTAGCGTGCTGAAGATGAATTTCTCAACGATTCAATGTATGCCTTATTTTACCGCACAAGTTCGAGAAAAACACCTTTATCTATATTATCGCACAGTTTATAAAATAATTCTATAATATTATTGTTCAATAAATAAAATTATTATATTCAATAAATAATATTTATCGTATTATATGCAATTTCATCTTTTCTCTGTAATCGACTTTAGGGCATACGTGTACTTTTTGACTTATGTTAGAATGATCCCAAGAATATAAAGTTTCACTGTGGACATTACGTTGCAGGACACCCTGTATATATATATACACATATATATTAGAGTGTAAAAATATCTATCTATCTATCTATCTATATATATATATATATATATATATATATATATAATATATAATATATACACATACCTATTGATTTATTTAGCAATATGTTTATCTATCGAACTATCTATCATCTATCGATCAACCTATCTATCTATCTATCTATCTATCTATCGATCTATCTATCTCTTCTCTCTTTTCTACATTGCATTCTTTTATATATGTACACGTGTATAACAATTTTTCCAAAATATTGTACATTACAAAAGTAAAAATAATTAAATTTATAATCTAATAATATATAAAAATCTTTTATGAATATAATGATTACAAAGTTTTAGTAGATAATTTTTTGTAATAAATAAATGATTTATATGATATATTCTTATCTAACTACTGCTCTGTTTTGATAATAATAGCATTATGTATTCAATCTCTAAAATAGTTTTATATAAATCTGTTACGGATTCAATCGATTTCGTGACAGCATCGATAATCGAATCAATAATAACTCGCATGAAGCCAGAGAAGCAGCACCTCCCGGCAAGCGTATTTATGGCTATTGTTCTCACCAATCACGCAGAATACACGTGAGAAGTAGCAAGCCACAAAAACAAAATTCCTTTGGGTTTTTCGGCAGTAAAAGCGAAGTCAGTCGTTGAAAGTCTCTCCAAGAGTAAAGTCGACATAAGTAAGCGCTCTCTTCAATTGAAAATCATTATTAATCAAGTCGGATTAAATGATATAAATCAAAACCTAAGACTATTACTGTGTGCGAGTACTGAGTTACGCGGAGTGTTGTGCATACAATTAGATTGCCGCGAATAGTCCGGCAATAAAAACGAGGCTTCGCGCTATCAACCAGGGCGCAACTCATTGTTTAAATACGAACTGTATAGTTCCTAATGATCACTCTCAATCAGCTCTCGGTTCACATGTCAGTGACCGTACATAAGTGTCTCACACTTAAGCAAGTTCACGTGTCAGTGAAATTACTCTCATGTTTTTCTTTCGCATGACGATTATTAAATCGTATGTAAGAACAATTAAAGGAAATTTAATATTTGTGTAGGAGGATATTTTGCGCGTACAGATTAGCAGTGTCCTTCAAATCAAACATAGTCGACGAACAAACAAGTGCGAAAAAACATTCTATGTGTACGACGAACAAAGGTTATCGAAAATTCCTTCGAATTTCAGACTCGAAATTATGATCATGAATAACAAGCGTGATCGACGTATGCATACTCAGTGTATTATACTCGCATTGTTGTGAAGAGAATAATGAAATAACCTTGTTAACGATTTCATTTTTTTTTGTTTAACGTGTGCTATGTGAAGTAATAAATACTTTTGATAATGTGTTAAACTTGAATGTTCAATGAATTTTTTTTTGATTCGGCACTGGCCTAACTTGCCATTTCCTTCGCGCACCAAATTCGGAGCGCGTCCACCCTACATCAAGATAGTTTAAATATCTCGACCACATTGAAACAAAATCATTTATTACAAAGAATTATTTACTTTATAATCAATTATAATTATTATAGATAGGCCTGTTTATACACATACACACACTTGCACACAATATATATATATGTCTGTGTATGTGTATAAACAAGCCTATCTATAATAATTATAATTGATTATAAAGTAAATAATTCTTTGTAATGATTTATATAAAAGTATTTTAGAGATTGAATACATAATAATGCTATTATTATCAAAACAGAGCAGTATTTAGATAAGAATAAATCATATAAATCATTTATTTATTACAAAAAATTATCTACTAAAACTTTATAATCATTATATTCATAAAAGATTTTTATATATTATTAGATTATAAATTTAATTATTTTTACTTTTGTAATGTACAATATTTTTAAAAAATTATTATATACGTGTACATATATAAAAGAATGCAATGTAGAAAAAAGAGAAGAGACAGATAAATCAATAGATAGATAGATAAATAGATAGGTTGATCGATAGATGATAGATAGTTCGATAGATAGACAGATTGCTAAATAAATCAATAGGTATGTGTATATATATATATATACACAGAGTGTCCCAAAAAGAATCGGAACACTGAAAAATCTCGAAAAGTATACGTTTTACAGAAAAAAGATTCAGACAAAAGTTATAAAAAATCTATTTATTGATCTTATCAGTTTGACCTTGGACGGCGTTACCAAGGTCAGAATAAGGTCGCCTTGAATTTTTTAGATGAAATCCTATAATTTTTATTACATATTCTTGTAGCTTATCTGGAGAGCTTTCCAAAACACTAATAAAAATATTTTTTATGGAGTACCCTTTGATTTATAAAGGCTAACAATTTTTTGACATAAAATATAAAATATCTTTGTAAAATATTCCATTTTCGGTAATCATATCTTTTTTGCACGGAATAATGAGACCAATGAATTGGTGTAAAAAAACACAGTTGCTTATAAAAAAAGTATGCTGCTGCATATTGAATATTACATATTCAATTATCTGTTTTCTTTAATAAATTGATTTCTTATTATACTGTGCAAAAAAGTACGTATGATTATCGAAAATGGAATATTTTATAAAGATATAGTTTATGTCAAAAAATTATGTTAGCTTCTAACCTTTATAACTCAAAGAGCACTTTATAAAAAATCATTTTATTATAGTGTTTTGGAAAGCCCTCGAGATAAGCTACAAGAATATGTAATAAAAAATTTACATCTAAGAAATTTAAGGTAACCTTATTCTGACCTTGGTAACACTGTCCAAGGTCAAACTGATCAGATCAATAAATAGATTTTTTATAACTTTTGTCTAAAACTTTTTTTTGTAAAACGTATATTTTTCGAGATTTTTCAGTGTTCCGATCTTTTTGGGATACTCTGTATATATATAAATATATATATATATATGTGAGTGTGTGTGTGTATGTGTGTGTGTATATATATTTATATATATATAAATTATATTCTTATTCAATATTTATGGAGTTCAATTGTTATAAATTTTTTTTACATTATATACATATTTTCTAAAGTAACAATTTCTGAAATATAACGCAGTCTCTTGCTTATTTTAAATAGTTGTTAGTAGTAGAAATATTATAGTAATAATAAGTAGTAGTTACAATAGTACAATAGTAATACTAATAGTTATAAAGTTGCAGTAGTAACAAAAAAAAGAAAAATATCTTCTCCCAGAACGATTTGCATGTGCGTTCTGGTTATTAAAAAAAGATATTTTATATCAGAGACGATTTATTCGTCTGTTAGTTGCTTTAAAAATATCTTCTCCCAGAACAAATTGCATGTGCGTTCTGGTTATTCAAAAAAGATATTTTATATCAGAGACGATTTATTCGTCTGTTAGTTGCTTCTAAAATATCTTCTCCCAGAACGATTTGCATGTGCGTTTTGGAACATATTTTATGCCAGACTTATTTATTCGTAAACTGCTTCTTTACATCAGATACGGTTTATGTATCCTCTGCTTAGTATAAAAATAAAACATTTATATTGAAACTTTATTGTATAATATAATATAGTTTGAATAAGATATAGATTTATAAACAAGAGACTGCATTTATTTTTCAAAAATCTTTTGATAATTATATAATAACTGATACATTTAATTTTTTTAACAATATTTTAACATTATTTTTTTTTTGCAGGCGACGGATGCTGAAGAAAGAGAGACAAGAGGAAAATGACTCCAGGTATAGCACATTTAAGATACTAACAATGAATCCATCGATAATCAGAAATCGGCGGAATTGCTATCTGATACAATGGATTCAAAAGTTAGTATCCAATCGTTAGTACCCGCGATGCAATGCCTGGAGTCAAATTCAAATACAGGTACGTGTAGTAAAAATGCCGAACTTTGCGAAGATAACAATCATTTTGTTATCGAGAATAGCCCTCAGGATATAAATAATATCCAGGAAAGCATGCCTCAAGGGCGTCGCATTGTCGACTCTTCTTATATGTGGAATGAACTTCAAAGTTTATTCAATAATCATATAAAAGAAATAGAGTGCCAATTTAAAGATTGGAAACTCATAAAAACTAAAACCAAAGGCCAAGAGGAAAATGATTCTAGGAATAGCACATATAAGAATACTAGCAATGAATCCATCGATTTTCAAAAATCGGTGGAATTCTCTGATACGATGGATTCAAAAGTCAGTATTCAAAAAGTGCAATGCTTAGAGTCAATTTCAAAAACAGATATGTGTAATGAAAATGACGAACTTTGCGAAGATAACAATCATTTTGTTATCAAGAATAGCCCTCTGGATATAAATAATATCCAGGAAAGCATGCCTCAAGAACGTCGCATTGTCAATTTTTCTCATATGTGGAATGAACTTCAGAGTTCATTCAATAATCATATGAAAGAAATAGAGTGCCAATTTAAATTAATTGGAAAGTCTTAAAAACTAAAACCGAAGGCCAAGAGAAAAATGACTCTAGGAATAGCACATATAAGAATACTAGCAATGAATCCATCGATTTTCAAAAATCGGTGGAATTAAATTTCGATACAATAGATTCTAAAGTTAGTACTCAAAAAGTGCAATGCCTGGAGTCAATTTCTGAAACAGATATTTGTAATAAAGATATCGAACTTTGCGAAGATGATTATTTTGTTATCGAGAATGGCCCTCTGGATATAAATCGTATCCAGGAACGCTTGCCTGAAGGCCGTCGCATTGTCGACTTTTCTCATGTATAGAAAGAACTCCAGAGAGTATTCAATAATCATATGAAAGGAATAGTGCTAATTTAAAAATTGGAAACTCATAAAAACTAAAACCGAAAAGTTTAAGACGCATTTTACTTTCAAATGCCAAATGTGCAATACTGAAGCCGAATTCTGGTCAGAACCCAAAGATCCGAAAATATTAAGCATTGATATGGCTGCTGCAATAGAAACTATTACAGTGGGAATTGGCCATGCCCAATTAGAAGAGCTGTGTGCAGCTATGAATATTCAATGTATGTCCGATAAAAGTTATAATCAAAATCGAGATATGTTAGTAGACGAGTTTGAGAAAACAGCCATGGAAAATATGAAAATGGCTGGCCAAACTGAAAAGCAACTGGCTCTCAAAAAGAACGATGTTATAAACGGTATTCCGTACATAACTGTAATAGCTGATGATAGTTGGAGTAAAAGATCGTACGGCCACGCCTACGATTCTCTTTCCGGTGTTGGTACTTTAATTGGTTACCACACGAAAAAAGTTCTTTTTATCGGTATCCGCAATAAATATTGCACGATATGCGATGTAGCGGAACGAAACGGAATCGAACCAAAAAACCATAAATGCTATAGAAATTTCGATCGTAACGCAAGCTCCACAAGTATGGAGAGCGACGCCATTGCAGAAGGCATTAAAAGTAGCCTGGAAATGCATGGATTAATTGTTAGAACAGTTATTGCCGATGGCGATAGCAGCGTCTATCAGGCCATCATTGATAGCAGACCAGATCGGGAACAAATGGTGATCGTGAAAAAAATAGAATGCACCAATCATTTGCTTCGCAATCTATGCAAAAAGCTGCAGGCGGTAGCAGGGACAACTCAGCCAAAAATGCATAGAAAGCGCGGTTTTGTCCAGCTACGAAATGTTGTAAAGAACAATATTATGAACATACGAACAGAAGTGATAGAAGCAATTGATTCACAAAATAAACAAGAGCAACCTCACCATAATAAAGCTAGAGAATTACAAAAAGATATATTAAACATTCCTAGTCATATATTTGGTAAACATAAACGATGTAAGAAACGCAGTCGTATGTGACCTTGATAAAACGAAGAAAAATTATGTACCGTTTCTCAAATTACACGATTTTTACCAAAGAGTAGAGAAGGCTATCATATATTTAAGCGCTTATTCCGACGGTTTGTTGTACAAATACACCAACAATCCTGTAGAGTCGTTCAATTCGATAATCTGCAAAGAAATTGCTGGTGAGCGCATCAATTTTAGTAACCGAGGCTCTTACAATGCTAGAGTTGCGGGGGCAGTTTTGCAATATAATTCGAAACAAGGTCTTACGGAAATGCATAAAAGCATGGATAAAAATGTTCCTCCTACTGTCGAGATTCTGGAAAAGCGACGACAAATTAAAGTTGCAAGAACTAGAAAATCTCGGAAAATTGATGGACGACAAAAATGTAAAAGAAAGTCAGGAACAGATTGTCATTACGGTCCGCAATCACAAAAACCTGATCTTCTACCCGAGGTTTTTGAACAACTTCTACAAAATTATTTGGAAAAGTTGTTTGAAAATGGGAAAAATTGGAGACAAATTGAACGTAATACAATAAAGCAAAGTGATTCAGATTTGTGGCATTCACTGAGACAGAAACTGTTAACGGCGTCTAATTTTGGAATTGTATGTCGCATGAGACCGACAACGTCTTGCGCCGCAACCGTAAAAAACATTTTATTTCCTCCCTCTATTGATACTGCGGGTATAAAATATGGTCGCGAAATGGAAAAAATTGCGAAAAAAGAATTGGCCGTAACATTAAAAAAAGAGATAAAAATTTGCGGATTATTTATTGATATTAAAAATTCGTGTTTGGGTGCTTCTCCAGACGGACTCATAGATGAAGATGGTCTGGTAGAAATAAAATGTCCTTTATTAGCTGAGCATTTAACAGCGAAAGAGACTATAAAAATATTGCCCCATTTGAAAGGCATCTTTGATAAGAAAAATCCAGATAAAATGAATCAAAATCACCAATTTTTCTATCAAATTCAAGGCCAGTTAAATACGAGGTGTGTTCAAAAAGTATCGCGAATTTTGAATTTCCGCGGGTTACGTATATTCGATTTTCGATTTTTTTGTGGCGTTATGTTGGTACTCATGTTTCTCATTTATGCCGACAAGTACGGCCATTTTGAATGTTTAGTTAATTTTTGACAGCTGCTTTGCTTGCACGTGTTTTGGCTCGTCTTCGATTTTTGCCTATTCCAAAAAATGGATCAAAGAATTTGTATCAAATTTTGTGTGAAAAACAAAATTAAGTGCGCGGACGCATTCCGAATGTTGACTGTGGCATATGGTGAAGCTACCTTGGACCGAAGCAACGTTTATCGGTGGTACAAAATGTTTTCCGAGGGCCGAGAAGATGTGAACGACGAAGAGCGTGCCGGACGCCCGAGCACGTCAACAACAGACGAAAACATTGATGAAGTGAAGAAAATAGTATTGGTCAATCGTCGAATCACCGTTAGAGAAGTTGCTGAGGACCTAAACATATCGATTGGCTCGTGCCATTCGATTTTTACCAATGATTTGGGCATGACACGGGTCGCCGCGAAATTCGTACCAAAATTGCTCAATTTTTGGCCAAAAACAACACACTAATAATGCCGCAGCCACCGTATTCCCCAGATCTGGCCCCCTGTGACTTTTTCTTGTTCCCGAAACTGAAGAGGCCCATGAAAGGACGACGCTACGCTACGATTGAGGAGATAAAGACGGCATCGAAGGAGGAGCTGAACAAGATCACAAAAAATGATTTTTTGAAGTGCTTCGAGGATTGGAAAAAACGTTGGCACAAGTGTATAATATCTGGTGGGGATTACTTTGAAGGGGACAAAATAGATATTCATGAATAAATAAATAATTTTTGAAAAAACACAAAATTCGCGATACTTTTTAAACACACCTCGTATAACGCAGCGAGATTATTGTATTTTCGCTGTGTGGACGCCAAAAAGCTTGAAAATAGTACGTGTTAATAGGGACACTGTATTTTGGAGTAATCAAATGTTGCCCTTTTTAACACGTTTCTATTACCATTGCATGCTTCCGGAAATCTTGGACAGTCGGCATAATCGACATATGCCAATTAGAAATCCAAGCTATATAATAGAAGCTCAACAAGAAATAGCTAAAAAAAGAAAACGAACGAGTCTTCCACAGTGTAATGTAGAAGATAAAAATATTGCCAAAAAAAAGAAATGTATCAAATCAAATATTTCATCAATGGAAGCAACTGCTTTGAATGCAGAACAAGATGATTGCATCGTAGTTAGTTACTCAAATAATACAGAACTAACAGAATGCGATATGGCAAAGCAAAAAGAATTTTTTGATAATTGGGTTGCTCCTTTTGATTCAGTAAAGGAAAATGTATTACCTTTAGATAGTCAAATAAATGACGAATTATTGGACCGATTTTTGCGCGTCATAAGAGAGAATTCTTGTTTTGAGACACAAAGTGTGCAATATTTGGAATATCCTCATATAATTGAAGCAAGTTGTAACGACAAAAGCTTACAAATTATTGGAGGAAATTGCAGTAATCACTGGCGATGTATTTCTTTTGACGGCACCAAGCTTCGAGTGTACGACAGTCTATCTGGCTGTACATACGAAACATTAAAGGCTAAAGAAAAAAATTACATTCATCGCCGTTATCCACAAATAAATAAAAATAATATAATATTTGAAAACGTTCAAACACAACCTGATGGTATATGTTGTGGAATCTTTGCTGCCGCATTTGCTACAACTATAGCTTTAAAAGGAAATCCTTGTAATGAGACATATTCTGCTGATGTTAAACGTATGAGACAACATTTCTTAAAAATTATAGCAGAAAATAAACTGTCACCTTTTCCTAACTAATGAAAATTTATCATTATACTAGAAATGTGTAATTCTAATAAATATTGTTGCAAAAAAGTGTCTAATACAAATGTCTTATTTGCAAAAATCGGAGAAACGAAAAAAATACATATATTATGGTTGCGTTCTCACGAGAATGGGCGATGGAGGGGCCCATTTCATTCTATATATGCATAAAAATGTTTTGTATATTATATTATATAATATTCTGTTATATTATATACAAATATACAGCTGGTTATTTGAATATATTTGCTATTTTCTCAATTATTGATAAGAGGAGAAAAGCGAATTGTGCGTACTGCGTACATTGTAATTTATAGAAAAATTACAGGTAATATCAATATACGTACCATACACGTATGCTTATATCATACACGTATGTGTATACATGTATGTGTATATGTATTTGTATATGTATCTGTATGCATTTATGCATGCATTTATATATGTAAGAAATATATACATATATATACATGTATATAGATGCATATATCCATGCATAAACATATATATAATATGTACATGGTGATTCAAAAATCTGGCAATGGCCAATTATCTCCGAAAATAGTGGTCTTATGAAAAAAATACTAAAGGTGTTGACTTTTACCTAGGTGTCAAATTTTGAGATCATTTATAGGTCAACTTTTTAAAATCCTTTATTTTTTATTAGATATTCTTGTAGCTTATCTTGACAGCTTTCCAAAGCATTATAATAAAACATTTTTTCATGAAGTACTTTTTAAATTATAAAGATTCGAAGCAATTGTTTGACATAAAATTATATCTTTGTAAAATATTCAGTTTTACGTTATCATACTTTTTATTTTTATGCACATAATAATGAGACCAATTTGGTGTAAAGAAAATGCACCCAGTAAACACAAAATATAACTGCTATGTTACATGTATATAATACTATATAACGTGCATGTTACATGTAACATATACGGTAATTTCTCACTCATAGATGTAACATTTGTAATATGACATATGTTATTTATATATTGTAATTACATCCCAGATAGCATCGATATTGTAGGATGCCGAAAGATAATCTTTCGCTAAGTCACTATCCTATCTATAATTACAATAAATAATAGAATCCATAAGTGGGAAATTACAACTAACGTGTATGTTACATGTTACATGCACGTTACTTACGTGTTATATAGCAATTATAATGTTTGCTGGGCAGTTGCTTCTTGAAAATTACATACGTCTTTTGCAACTGTGTTTTCTTTGCACCTATTGATTGGTCTCATTATTCCGTGCATAAAAAGTATAAATGTATAATAAAAATTGAATGTTTTACAAGATATTGTCAATTTTATAAAAGAATTGTTCACTTCACACCTTTCTCAATAAGTACATAAAAAAATATTTTATTAGTGTTTTGGAAAATTCTCGAGATAAGCTACAAGAATATCTAAATAAAAATAGAGGGTTTTGTTTAATAAAAGTTGATCTTGAAATGACCTCTAAATTTGACCTCTACGTCAAAGTCAAGGTCACCATAAAATATTATTTTTCCTAGAAACAATTTTTATATATAACAATATAAAATTATATAGAAATATATAAAATTATACATATAATTGCAAAATTAAATATGAAATATGTCTATATATAATTAGATAAAAGAGCTTTTTATATACATATACTTATATAAATATATATATATATATATATATATATATATATATATTGTATATATAATAAATAAGTATTCACATATATAAATCCATATAATGTTTCATATATAACTTGACATGAGATTATACATGAACTTCGTAATTTATATATAAATAAATTTAATTATATATAAAATAAACATGTTTCACATATAATTATGTATAATTATATAATTGTTTAGATATAATTATATATAAAAAATTTTTCCCGGGTTGAACCCTGCAATTTTTATATTTTATTCATAAGACCACTATTTCTTGGACATAATTGACCGTTGCCGGACTTTTGAACCACCTTGTATATATATATATATATATATATATATATATATATATGTCAAAGGGTTTGTTCCGAGACAGTTAAAAATCTTACAGTTTTTAAATACATTTTAATAAAGCAAACTGATTGTGACCTAAAAAAGTTAAATGTTTCTTTCCGTTCTCGAGATATTATGTTTTAAAGTCTTTCAAGACACTTGCATAATGGCAGCTTTCAGGACAATAGTGATTTCCAGGACTGCCCTGGAATAATTCTATGTATAATGGTGTATTTCAGGACAAATAACAATGTACGATGCTAAAAATGTTTCTATGTTAAGATAAATTCACATTATTACCCCATTTGTCTTGCTCGCTTTCAGGACGAAAGCGAGCAAAATAAACTTGGCCAATGATATTATGGATGCGTTCGGGGAAACGCGATTAGCGCTATTAACATTTCTCCTTCGTGTTTCTTCTTTCTAAACAAAAGGAAAAACGAAGAAAAAGAAACGCTGGTAGCGCTCTCCCCGAACACACCCTATGTGTATAATGTGAATTATCCTTAAAATACATGTGATCTAACCCTTATTGCAAAACGTTGGTATTACCAGAGAGAAAGATGAGAGCGGCCAGGCCGGCGTTTTGGCTGTTACCGTTTTTACGGGACTGCTTGAAGCGCCCCTCGCACCCGTTTTCAATATCGGAACTAACTGCACACCCATTTTCTGGCAGGGTCGATAAAGTTTGTATTTGGTGCGAGTCCGTGCTACGCCCATAATTTTCGTGTTGAGAAACTTGGTGCTAGAATCCATTTCAAGTTCAAACCCTGCTGTTTTAATTTTTTTAATTTCATTTTTTTTTCAAAGGTGTATTCACAAAAGTTATTATGTATTAGAACAATCAATTAATAAATTATTATTTGATAATTATTAAAATTATACGCACATTTTTTAACAATTTTGCTTATGTAACTAAAACTTTATAAGTTTGTAATCAATTTAATATTTTTTTAGTTTTCATAAAAAAATTGTAATCTTTCCTAATTATAAAATTGTTGAAAAATATGAAATCATTTTAATAATTATAAATTAATAATTTATTACTTTATTGTCTTACACATAATAAAGTATTTGAATACACCTTTAAAAAAAAATAGAAAAAAAATAGAAAAAGCAGGTTTTGAACTTGAAAGGTCCAGAATTCTAACTCGTCGTCTCACCCACTCGACTACGCATATTACCTAACGTTCCTTTCTATCAGTACAGTACATTAGGGAGGCCCACAGAAACTTCAACAATTAAATCTTATTAATTATATATATATATATATATATATATATATATATATATATGTAGCATTCATCATCCACACCTTTCATTTACACTCTACACTTTTATTACACCTTACACTTTTCACTGCACTTTTACACTTTTTACATCTTTGTACATTTGTAATAACTTCAATTCATTAATATACATAATGTTTTTAAGAAAAATCAATATTTCCATAACAACATATTCATTCATTTATTTGTTACATTAAACTTGCGGAATTAGCCGATAAAATTGCTGATCGGGACGGCGGTTTGCAAGTCGCGGAAGTTTCCAATAATGCAAGTAATAAATCTTCGGATTTCGCGGATTTGTTACGAAGAATCGAAGCTCTAGAAGTTTCTCGTCGTCGAGATCGTTCCAAAAGCCGGTCTAGAGAGAATAGAAGATTTAGATCGTTATCGCGTAACAAAGACAAATCAAATAAAGATATTAAAGATACATCAATTTGTTTTTACCATAAGAAGTTTGGTGATAAGGCTAAACGATGTACTTTACCTTGTTCTATGTCCAAAACATTCTTGGCTTCACAGGAAAACTAAAAACGCCGCTTAAGACTGAGGCTGCTTACGACGGTGTTTCTAACAATCGCCTCATTATTTTCGACAGACATTCAAATTTGAATTTTCTTGTCGATACGGGCGCTGATATATCGTTGTTACCTAAAAAGGTTTTATTGAAGCCGTGGCATACTAATTTAAAACTTTTTGCCGCAAATGGTACTCAAATTAATACTTACGGTTCTAAAACTTTAATTTTGAACCTCGGTTTAAGGAGAGAATTCAAATGGAAATTTTGTGTCGCGGATATTCAACGTCCTATTTTAGGCGCCGATTTCCTTTGTCATTTTAATCTCCTAATTGACATTAAAAACAAGAAATTGATTGATAATGTTACCGGTCTTATGAATACTGGGAAAATTCAAGAAGTTGCACATTTGTCAATTTTTACCACATCTCCTGATTCTGTGTACCACAAATTTTTAACCGAATTTCCAGGACTCACCCGTTTTTCTCCAATTTCCTCGGTAAAAACACATGGTGTTGAACATCATATCGTTACGGAAGGTTCTCCTAAATTTTCGACTCCCAGAAGACTTACTCCTGAGAAACTTAAATGTGCCAAGGAAGAATTCAAGTCTATGATGGAGCAAGGAATTTGCAGGCCTTCAAGCAGCTCCTGGGCAGCCCCTCTACATATGGTACCTAAAAAGGAACAAAATTCTTGGAGACTGTGTGGTGATTATCGTGCACTCAATTCAGTGACTATCCCGGATCATTATCCCTTACCTCATATTCAAGATTTTTCTTCTTCACTTTTTGGTAAGAATATCTTTTCTAAAATCGACTTAGTTAAAGCGTACTATCAAGTACCCGTCGCTAAAGAAGATATTCACAAAACAGCTGTCACTACTCCATTTGGGCTTTTTGAATTTGTCGTAATGCCTTTCGGTTTACGAAACGCAGCCCAAACTTTTCAACGGCTCATGAACTCTTTACTTAATGATTTGAGTTTTGTCTTTTGTTATCTTGATGACATTCTTATTGCTTCTAAAGATGAGAAAGAACATTTTGCTCACTTACGCATTATTTTTGATCGTCTTCAACAAGCTGGAATGACAATCAATGTCGCTAAATGTCTTTTCGGTCAAAGCGAGATTTCTTTTCTTGGTTACTTAGTTTCTAACCAAGGAGTTAAACCTACATCCGAAAAAGTGAAATCAATTATTGATTATCCTAAACCTAAGACACTTCATGAATTACGCAGATTCTTAGGAATTATCAATTATTATCGTCGCTGTCTCAAGGATGCTGCAAATCATCAAGCTCTGTTAACAGAATATTTAAAGGACAGTCGCAAGAGGGATAGAAGAATTATTTCTTGGACTAAAGAAGCGGAATTAGCTTTCGAGTCATGTAAAGAAGAACTTTTACAAGTTACTACCCTTTCTCATCCTGCTCCTCATGCTCCTCTTATTTTAACTTGTGATGCTTCTGACTTTGCTGTTGGTGCATCACTTGAACAGTCTATTGACGACGATATCAAACCAATAGCATTTTTCTCAAAAAAACTAGACAAAGCTCAAAGAAATTATAGCACTTATGATAGAGAACTTCTTAGCATTTATTTGGCTATTAAACATTTCAGGCATTTTGTTGAAGGAAGACAATTGATTATCAGAACTGATCATAAACCTTTGATTTTTGCTTTCCGTCAGAAATTGGATAAAGCGTCACCAAGACAGATCAGACAATTAGACTTTATTGCTCAATTCTCTACAAATATTACCTATATTTCTGGAAAAATGAATTCAGTTGCTGATGCTCTGTCAAGAATTGAATCTATTTCAATGCCTATTATAGTTTCTTTAGAAGAACTTGCTAATTATCAGAAAGAAGATGAAGAACTTCAAGTTTTACTTTCTTCAAATTCTTCACTTCTGTTGAAGAAACTTATTCTTTCAGGATCAACCATACCTATTTATTGTGATTGCTCTTCGGAATTAATTCGTCCATATGTTTCTAAACTCTTACGCAAGAAAATTTTTGATGTTGTTCATGGACTCGCTCACCCCAGCGGCAGATTGACATCTAAACAATTACTACTGAAATTCATTTGGCCTTCTTTGAAGAAAGATGTGAAGGAATGGACTCGAACTTGTCTTCCATGTCAACGTGCGAAGATTTCAAGACACACCAAGAATTCTCCAATTAAGATTGCAATTCCTGATCAACGCTTTCAGCATGTGCATTTAGACATTGTTGGACCACTTCCTATTTGTCAAAATTACCGTTATTGTCTTACTATGATTGATCGTTTTTCCAGATGGCCTGAAGCTGTTCCTATTTCTGAGATTTCTGCTGAAACTATTTCTACAACATTTTATTCACATTGGGTAGCACGTTTTGGTTCTCCTATCAGCATTACAACAGATCAAGGTCCTCAGTTTGAAGCAGCTTTATTCAAAGCTTTAACAAACCTAATTGGATGCCAAAGGATTAGAACTTCTGCTTATCATCCTGCTTCAAATGGAATTCTGGAAAGATGGCATAGGACTTTGAAAGCAGCGATTATGTGCCACGAAACAACCAACTGGGTAGAATCTTTACCTTCAGTTCTTTTGGGATTACGTTCGTGTTTCAAAGAAGATTTAAAAGCTTCACCTGCAGAACTTCTTTATGGATCCACTCTTCGTATTCCTGGAGAATTTTTTTATTGAAGAAGATTTTCCTGCAGATCCTGAAATCTTTCTTGAAAAACACAGGATTCATATGAGGAATATCAGATCATCTCCTACAAGTCATCATTGCAAAAGATCACCTTTTGTTCACAAGAATCTTTTTGATTGTATTCATGTTTGGATTAGAGAAGATACTGTTAGGAAGTCACTACAATCCTCCTTATTCTGGCCCTTTTCCTATTGAGAAACGTATCTCTGATCATTTATTTGCAGTTAATGTTTCAGGAAGAGTTGTCAATATTTCGACAGAACGTCTCAAGCCAGCCTTCATTCCTAGAACTTCAGATTCTACTGAACTTTCTACCAGATCTTCAGCTCCTGTTCCTGCTATTTCAACTCCTGTTCCTGCTATTTCAACTCCTGTTCCTACTACTTCAGCTCCTGTTTCTGCTACTTCAAATCCTTCTTCTTCTTCTACTGTTGGAAAAGCTTTACGCACCTACCCACCAAAGAAGAAGAAAGTCCATTTCGCAACGAATATTGTCACTTGGGGGGGAGTACTGTAGCATTCATCATCCACACCTTTCATTTACACTCTACACTTTTATTACACCTTACACTTTTCACTGCACTTTTACACTTTTTACATCTTTGTACATTTGTAATAACTTCAATTCATTAATATACATAATGTTTTTAAGAAAAATCAATATTTCCATAACAACATATTCATTCATTTATTTGTTACATATTAATTCTTTTTGTTCTTTCGCTTTATACTTTCAATGAATAAACATTACTTTTTCAAAGATCTGGTGAATTTATTTATAAGTCGCTACATATATATACATACATACAGGGTGTTTCATTTTAATTTCCCCAGGCAAATATTTCGGAAAATAATAAAAAATTGAAAAAATGTTTGAGACAAAAGTTGTATGATTTCTAGGGGGACATAAGATGGTGTTATTAATTTGACCTTGAAAAGTTACATGAAAGTTACGTGAAGATCATTTTGAATTTCTTAAATGGAATACCCTATATATTTTTGCATATTCCTGTAGCTTATGTTGAAAGCTTTCCAAAACACTATAAATAAATATTTTTTCATCAAGTACTTTTCGAGTTATAAGGTTTGAAGTTGACAATTTTTTTACATAAAATGTAAAATATCTTGTAAAACATTTAGTTTTCGCTAATCTTACCTTAACACTTTTATGCACAAAATAATGAGACCAAATAATTATTTAAAAAAGTATGTAATATGCAACAATGCAACTGCATACTTATTTACTTTAAAAGCAACTATTTGTTTTGTTTATACCAATTAATTGATCTCATTATTTTGTGCATAAAAGTATCAAGATAAGATTATCGAAAACTAAATGTTTTACAAGATATTTTACATTTTATGTTAAAAATTGTTAATTTCAAACCTTTATAATTCAAAAAGTACTTGATGAAAAAATATTTATTTATAGTGTTTTCGAAAGCTTTTAACATAAGCTACAAGAATCAAGAATATGCAAAAATATATAGGGTATTCCATTTAAGTAATTCAAAATGATCTTCACGTAACTTTCATGTAAATTTTGAAGGTCAAACTAATAGCACCATCGTATGTCCCCCTAGAAACCGTACAACTTTTGTCTCAAACATTTTTTCGATTTTTTATTATTTTCCGAAATATTTGCCTGGAGAAATTAAAATGAAACACCCTGTATATATATTAATATATATAATTAACACGAGTTATTGTATCTTGTATTAGTGGAAGAGATGTGTAATAATTAATAATTAAAAGTTAAGCAATATTTAGGAAGACCGAGATTGTTTCCTTGTGAAATTACACACAATAAATTTTGTCCTCCTTTACATTGTTAGAAAATGTTTGAAGCGCTATCATTTCCCCACCACCTTGCGGTAGATAGCATGGTGCGCTTTTTTTATAGTGGTTTTCCCAATAGGCCTAATCCACTATTTTTATGTAATGCATGAAGCAAAAGTTGTTGCATAAGCTGTAATTTATGAACAATTGATTTTATTAATAAATATATTAAAACTGTAAATATTAATATAACTGTTATATACTTAACACAACTGTTATATACTTAGCATTTACTTAATAATGTTATTTTATTATAATTATGTAATGAAATGTTTTTTTTACGTAGGACACATTCAAGAAATATAAATTTTTCTTACTATAAAAATGATAACTACATAACTTATTTTAATAAATACATTTTTATTAAATTAATATGACTATATAATTCATTGGTGTTATGTACGTAACTACGGTGGTGTGCTAAAGGATTCTCTAGACGTAAATCAGTATTACTGGATATCAGCTTTATTCTACCTCTTACAAGATACTGGCCGTCGGGTCCGCGGCCTGTGCTACGGGCGGCTGCCCTTAACGGCTCCCCCCCCATGCTCCACTCTGACGCCGCCTCTCCGGCCGCGTCACGTCTCTCTCACTCATACTCAACATGCTCGAGCGTCCATACACCACAACTCTCCCTCGCTTTTCATCTAGGGCTTATCAAGGCGCGGAGATCTACGCAAAACCTTGTCGTTAGGCTTACCCTTAACAATTTGATCTACATGTCTTTTTTTCACTACTTCATTTTTTGTTAGCACCGCGTACGTCGATGGCGAAGTCTTTTTTACAATTTTACCGAGGCCGCGCTTTTCAGTATTCCTACCATATTCGTTAATAAGCACATCGTCGTCGACCTGTAGATCAATTTGTCGTCCGCCCTTTCTGCCTACGATTTGTGCGCGCTGTCTATCGTCTACCGCGCTCAATACATTCGGTTTCAGTAGATCAAATCGCGTCCTCAACTCCCGATTGTACATTAGAAACGCTGGGCTTCTTCTGGTAGTGCAGTGCTCAATACTGCGGTAGTCAAACAGGAACATGTAAACCGCTGTATCTAATCTCTCTCCTCCTTTAATAATTTTATGGACCTTGTCCTTAAACGTCTGAATGAAATTTTCCGCGGCTCCGTTTGTTGCTGGGTGGTACGGCGGTGAATACGTATGTTTTACTCCGTTTCGAGTCAAAAACTCGTGAAATTCTTCGCTTCTGAATTGAGGTCCTCCATCCGTTACACAATGCAATGGTAATCCGTACCGCGCAAATAAACCTTTAAAAATCTCTATTAGTTTGTACGCTTTTGTATTATTTTGAAAATTTATGATTTCGGGCCATTTAGAGTGCGCGTCTACGATTATAAGGTACATGTTTCCGTAAAATTTTGCGAAATCGCAATGTATACGGCTCCATGCCTTGGTAGGCCAAGGCCATGTAGTCAAAGGTGTATTCGGCGGCTTTTTTCGTTCAATCAAGCAAATTTTGCATTCTTTTACCAACGATTCAATATCTGAGTTAATTGTTGGCCACCAAACATAAGACCGAGCAAGCATTTTGATTTTTACGATACCCAAATGAGTAGCGTGTAACTCATTTAATATCAGTTTTTGCATATCTGTTGGAATGGCCGCTCTTAAGCCCCAAAATAAACACCCTTTATCGACTGTTAATTCCGATCTCTTTGAATAAAAACATTTGTTTGCATCCGCTAAGTCTTTCTCATTTGGCCAATCGCTCATTACATACTTAATTATTTGACTTATTGATTTATCTTTCTTGCTTTCTTCAGCTAGCATTTTATAATCTAGCGTTTTCATACCTTCTTCAAAAAAATTAACGTACGAAAATTCTGTTTCCAGTTCGCGAAAAATTTGGTCGCTTTCAGCATCTGCAATCGGTAATCTCGATAACGCATCGCAATTTGCGTTCGCTTTTGAATTTACATGTTCGATTGTGTAACGAAAACCTGATAAGTAATATGTGTATCTCTGAAGACGATTGTCGGCCGTAACTGGGATACCTTTTCTTGGTCCTAATATATATTGCAACGCTTTATTATCTGTTCTCAAAATAATCGTTTTACCGAACACATATTGAAAAAATCTCTTGAAACCGAAAACTATTGCCATTGCTTCCTTGTCTAAAATTGTACGATTCAATTCTTTTTTTGCTATGCGCTTGGAGGCAAAAGCTATTGGTCTTTCTGAACCGTCCGCGTATCTATGAGAAAGTATAGCGCTAATTCCATAATCCGATGCATCGCATGCTAACAGTAATTTTTCTTTCTGGTCATAATGCGCTAATACTCTGGGAGAAATTAATTCGTTCTTGACCCATTCAAATGCCTTATCACACTCAGCATTCCAATTAAATTTAACACTATTTTGTAAATCGTACAGCGGTTTCAGGTTTAGCGACCTGTTACTCAAAAATCTATCATAAAAAACTGCAAGGCCCAAAAACGAACTAAGTTCCTTCTGATTTGACGGTTTAGGTGCGTTAACAATAGCGTCTACTTTAGATTTTGCTTTATGCAATCCATTTCTGTCGATTACGAAACCTAAAATTTCAATTTTGTTCTGAAAAAATTTACTTTTGTGTTTGTTCACTCTTAAGCCGCATTCTTGTAAGCGTTTGCATACTAATAGCAAATTTGCCATATGCTCTTCTTCCGTTTTTCCCGTGACATAAACATTATCGATATATGTAATTACGCTATTAATCCCTCTCAGACATTCATCCATTTTTCTTTGTACATCTGCCGGCGCGGGTGATACGCCTTCTGGAATATTCTTGTATCTAAAAAGACCTTTGTGTGTTATTATCGTGAGGTATTGTCTACATTCCTCGGCAACTGGGAATTGCATGTACGCGTGCTTTAAATCTAACTCTGAAAATAATGCGCCTCCTTGTAGACTTGAAAAAATCTCATCTATCGTATGCAGCGGGTACTTATCCATAATCAAAAATGGATTCAGTGTGAGCTTAAAGTTTCCGCATAGCCTAATACTGTTATTACTTTTGAAGACTGGGATGATCGGGGTTGCCCATTCGCTAATTTCTACTGGCTTAATATGTCCGAGCTCTAATAGTCTATCAAGTTCGTTCTCAACTAGGGGCTTTAACGCATGCGCTACGCTATTACATTTCAACGCTACGGGGTGCGCGCCCTCTCTCAAGTGCAGCTTTGTTTTACTTTTATTGTATTGACCTGGCGTGTCGCTAAATAATAACTGAAACTTTTCGAAAAGAATTTTTGATACGTTCTCTACTTCAATTTTGTTTAATTTAACTCCAAAATTTTCATTTAATTTTAAAGGCCACAATCCCAATTTGTTTAACCATTGTCTCCCGATTAAAGTCGGTCCTGAGCCTTCCAAAACAAACAAATCAGCTCTATCTTTTTTTCCGTTGAATTCTATTTGTACGTTTACTACTTTTCCGACTGGGTTCAAAATACTGTTATCGTACGTTCTTAATCTGTTAGCGGTTTTTTCAATTTTAAGTCCTTTGAAAAATTTGTCATATCCTAACTCCGACGTTACTGTCGCAAACGTTCCGGTGTCAATCTCCATGCGTATTTGTTTACTATTCACGCGTACGTCCAAGAACATAGGCTCCGCATCGCCTTTGCTACCTTCATACCACACACAATCCTTGTTAACACGACTCTCGATCTTCATCTTGAAGAAATTGTTCCTATGTGTTGACTCCTCTGCCGTCGTTGTTGACTCCTGCCGCTCGTCGTCCTCTAGTAGTTTCACCTGATGTTGATCCTGACCGTTGTCCTTCCTCCTGCATGCCCTCTGTAAGTGACCCTTCCTGCCACAATCGCGACACTTGTAGTCCCGGAAACGACATTCCTTGCTGATGTGGTTTCTTCTACCACAACAATAACAGACTATGTTGTCACTTTGGTCTCTCCACTGCTGTGTATTATTCCCCTCTGCATTCCTGCGCTTATTATATTCGTGACCCTCGGCTTTCTTATCCCATTTCAATACTTTATTTGCGCTCCGTAGTGAGAAAACATCACTTTTTTCTGTTTTATGTTCCAATACATTTAAGGAATTTGATGCATTCTTTTCTGCCGCTTCTCTGGCGACCGCTTCTTTCACCGCATTGTCGTAGTCTAAGTTTTCCATTTTGAACAGCGCAATTTTTGTATTATAGCTTCTTAGACCACATACAAATTGATCTCTGAGTGCCATTTTTATGTCAGCAAAATTACAATATAAACTTAATTTTTTTAATTTTGCCGTGAAGTCGGCAACGCTTTCATTGGTTTCTTGTTTTGCCAAATTAAACTTACACCGTTCCATGACCTCTGACGGCTTTGGCGCAAGGTAATCACTCATTGTTTTAATTAGGTCTGCATATGTCTTAGTTGCCACCCGGTCTGGTGCTACCAACTGCTTGACCAACTTGAAAGCATCTTCATCCAGTCTTGTCAACAACTGTGCTGCCTTCTTCTCTGCTTTGACGTCGTGCGCGATGAAATACATTTCGAGGCGTTCCACGTACGTCTCCCAATCATCCTTATTCAATGTGAAATTTAGTTTCACTCCGTCCGACATGGCTATAACCGCACTATCTTTGCTAGCCCCGCTCGAACTATCGCTGGGAATGTCGCGAGCGTCTTGCTGTGCTTCGACTTTCTTTTCACTGTTGCCGTCTTCCTCACTTTTTTCACTAGCTTTGCGTAACTCTTTCTTGACTATGTTACGCAACGATTCGCGCAAGTCGTTGAAATTTGTACTTCCTTCCAACACTATGCCGCGTTTCCCCAATTCTTCTATCAAGGCCTCCTTGTTCAGGGTTTGGATCCACGAGGTACCTTCTTTGTTCGACATCCACTAGCTGTCTGAAGACTGTAGTTCCTTTTTTTGCTGTGCACTGCGTTCGATTCTTTGCACTACTCGTCGCCAAGTTGTTATGTACGTAACTACGGTGGTGTGCTAAAGGATTCTCTAGACGTAAATCAGTATTACTGGATATCAGCTTTATTCTACCCCTTACAAGATACTGGCCGTCGGGCCCGCGGCCTGTGCTACGGGCGGCTGCCCTTAACGGCTCCCCCCCCATGCTCCACTCTGACGCCGCCTCTCCGGCCGCGTCACGTCTCTCTCACTCATACTCAACATGCTCGAGCGTCCATACATCACAATTGGCATATGAATAAACATGCAAAAAGATCGCAAATAGTTGAAACAATTGCATAAGAGATTGGGCACAATAAAATAGAAAATGGATAAAAAAATTTATCTATTCTGCGTTACTAAATTGCATTTCATGTTTGATATTGAACTATTCCTTATTTCCCGTTCTTATTTTCTGTTTTTTATACTCTTTTCCTTATTCTTTTTATTATGCGCAGATCCCAAATGTCAGACTATTAAGTCTTATCTAATCTACATTAAATCTACACTAATAATCTACACTAATAATCTACACTGCATGCTGTAGATTTCCTTTAAATAATTATATTATTCATATGCTTTTGGTGTCTCTTTTTCCCAACATGCGTGTGTATTTGAGAACATCTTTTTTGTTATATAGTCTTCATCTGTTTTATTCTTATTTTGGTTGAATACATTTTATTATTTATATCGCTCATTTGTTGCAGCAATGACAACTCAAATATAAAAAATATTGTAGTTATGAGCACAGGGAAAAAGGTTGCTACATGTACTATTATTATATTAAATCGTCTCCTGAAAAATCACAATTTTGGAGTTATATATTATTGTTGTAGCAAATGTATATGTATTTATTAATTTTTCCTTATTCTCTCTAGAATATCATATGCCAATGATCATATTTTTATTGTTAAAATGTTCTTTAAATCTTATTACTATCATTACTTGTATCACATTATTGCTAATAATAAAAATGCTCATGATTTTATAAATTTCTTAGCATGATCGCATATTAAACCTTTTTTATTTAATATCCGTGATAGAACCTGGCAGTGTGTGATTTAGGCTAATGTTTCAACTGTTATTGCGATCTTCTACGAAATTGAAAAATTCCTACTTATTTTTTATCATTCAAAAATAATGTTTATTAAAAAGTTAAATTATTTGCAAATATTTAATATTGTATGCATTTGAGCGTTGCAATGCAATATCATGATACAAGTAAACATAACAAAAGAAAGGATTAATGTGTCTACGTACGTATGTAATTTCTTTGATTTGTCTTATTTTTTTTACCTTTTAGTTTACCTTTTAGTTTTTACCTTTTTTACCTTTTCCTATTATTTTTTCATCTTCTTTCTCTTTTTTCTTCTTTTTTAAATTCTGTTGCTTTCATTTTCTTTTTTAGGCCTATGGTAGAGAACTAAACGTAAGCGCTTACGCTTACGTTTGTATATATATATATATATATATATATATATATATATATATATATATTCCTTTCTTAAATTTTTCCATTGAATAATTTTTACGCAATTGTTTTATTTGTTCGAAAAATTTTTAACTTTTCTGAGAGGTGCACCAGTTTTTTTTCCAGCATGATTATTGTATCTCGTGCGAGAGTATATTTTTACAAGAATCATATATCTTAATGTTTGCACTCGATGATTATAACACACATCATTAATATCAAACCATGTAGCATGCATTTTATTTGTTTCTTCTATACACTCCGCAACAATTTTATCCAGAATTTGTGTAGATGCCCAATAATGCTGCCATGTTTTATTAAATACTAATAACTGTATTCTCATTATGTTTATAAAATAATTTGTTGGGCGTACTAATTTTGTAATTGTCGGAGCGTCTTCATCATCATTCGGATATTCTCTAAATTGTATGTATTTCTCATTTGCTGTTAACTTGTCCATTGGCGTTTTCATCATAACATCGCGGCATTTTTCACAATTATTTTTTTGAAAACTTCGACGTGCCACAAATCCAGCGAAGAATGCTATTGCATTGTCATCGTAACTGCTATGTTGTTCATCATTTTCGATATTTTTGTAATCAAAATATTCTTCGACTATATTTGCATCCTCTGCAAGTAACTTATCGTTTTCATCAACATCATATTCTAGAGTTGTACTGCTGATTTCCATAACATTTTCTATAGCCTTAGTAAGTTTACTCGGTTCATTAATCAGAGTCTCTGTTTCTGGGCATTGTACATTGCCTTTGTCACTCGTTTGAATATATCCCGTGGAAAGTATGTGCCTGATGGAAAGTCGTATCATTCTTGCAGTCGGATTAGGATTAAATCCTCCGCGTTGTCGAAGTTTGGAAAATAAATGTTGCACGGAGTCTTGATTGCATAATCCTGTTGCTAATTCAAATTCTTCATTTTTACTTAAGAGTGCTTTATAAGTTGCAAGAATAGCTTTTATAGTTATAACAAAACCGTTGAAACAAGGTACTTTAGTTATTTTTTCTGGTGATTTTGACCATTTTAAACACCATTCTACAAATTCTGTTAATAAAATCTCAATATCTGGATTTTTAGGGGATAATGGTCGTTTTCCGCCAAATTTAACATTTAAACTGTATGAATTGCAAGCATCGATAATATCATTCATGCGTTCTGCAAAATCGGCTGTAGCTTGCCATGTATTTGTATTTAATTCTCCTGCATGGCCAGCTGTTCTTATCGCGGCTGCAAAAGTATGACTGAATAATTGGAATGCTCTTTTCACATTCATAGCTTCGAAACTATTTGGACGAATGTGCGCTTCTGTTATGTGTGACAATAAATTAGAACCTCCTTTTGTGGAATTGTCGATGGACCATGTCGTTTCAAAGTCGGAGTAGGAAGCAATTATATTTCCATCGCAATAGATGTTTTTATGCGTCCTCAGGAAACTTGCCAATCTTTTTACCAGATGCGGAAAATCAAAGGAAGCGTAATATTTTTTTTCTTTATATATGAAAAATTGCTCTGATGTATCAACACCGAGTTGAGCATAAGCACTTTGATTGCATGTGCCTTGATCACATGTCACAAGTTGCACATCAGCACCTGTTTCATATAATCTATCTAAACATTCTTTTAATAAAATAATTATTTCATTCGCCTTCATACATTTTCCTGGAAGAAAATATGCTATAGGTTGACGCCATGGGTGCCGTGCATTTAAACTATCTAAACAAAACACAAACACACATTTAGCTCTCTCTGATTTTCTACCTAGAGGTCCGAGATCTACAAGGCCTTCTATTTCATTTAACTTAGATGAATATTCCTCATACGATTTAATATACATTTCATCCCATTTCAAAGCACACACTCTTTCCTCCATTGGTAATTGAGTTATTTTTTCTTTTAATTTATTAAATATAAAATTGCAGAATCCTGGTTTTATGTCATATTCTTCTAACCATCTTCGTATTGTTCGCTGTCCAGGAAAATTGCAACCCGCTTTCTGCGACAAAATGCAGAGGGTGAATAATAATAAAGTTGCCTCGATAAATTTTTTTCTTCTTCTGTATATTTTGCATTTGGTGTATGTAACTGTAAATTTATCATAGCTTTTGCCACAGGGTGCAATTCTAGTTCATTTATCAATCTTTTTACTACCTTTTTTTTTGTTTATTTTCCTTTGGCTTTTTAGGTATACGTCTCATACGTAGCCGATATTTTAAACTTTTTATGTGTTTTTGCAACCGAGCATTTTCACGTTTTAAATTATTAATTATAATATGTAATTCATTATTCGTATTTTTTGTTTTATTGATTTTTTCTTTCTTTGGCAAATCAGGTTTATTAATAATTCTTTCATAGTTGGGCGGCTCTAGATGTATCCATTCTATGATATTTTCCTCTTCCGCTGGAATATCAAAACATAAATTTGATGGTCTATATGTTTTAAGTGATTGTTCTGCCGGTTGCTCATTCATCATTACGATATCTGAATTTATTGTACAACTGGTAGATGCAATAACTGGTGTGGCGTTTTTTTCGATTACTTCAACTCCTTGCTGTATGTCTACTTCTTGAGCTAGTCTATCTATTTCCATTTGTCTGCTTTTTTTTTCGCTGTGCATAATTGTACTCACTTTCAAAATGGATTGGTACAGCATCCCGCTTCAATCTTCTTTTTGAACTATTTGTGAAGCAGTCATCATTAAAATGGTCCTCGCATAATTCTGCACATTTAAGGGACTCGGGAGACCATTTTTCCAATCTAGTATTTCCTGCAACAGAAATAGAAGAAAAACATTTTATGTGTGTGTGTGTGTGTGTGTGTGTGTGTGTGTAGATGAGTGAGTGACTGAAAAAACATCATGTATTTCATATTTCTAATTAATTATGATAAAAAAAGAAGAAATAATTATAACTACAATTAATGCAATAATAACGAATATAAAAAAATATAAAAAACAAAATTGTGCATAATTATATTTAGACTGTGCTTTCTTCTTTTATATTTATTTTGTTTGATTTTATTTTAAATGTATTATTTATTATGTAAAAAACTAAAATTATTATATAAAAAAAATAAATATTCGGCAAATCTAATTTTTAAATATATATAAATCTGCAAAAAGAGTAAAAATATTTCTCTGTAAAAATATTTTATTTATATTTCAATCATTTTCTGCATTTAAATATAATGAGAAATATGCATATCCAACAATAAATATTTGCCGAATATTTATTTTTTTACATAATAAGTAATACATATAAAATAAAATAAAATAAATAAAAAAAGGCAGAGACCAAGTTTTGAAACCTGGGATCCCGAGATTACTACTCATGTCCTCTTCCGCTGCGCTAGCAGCACCGATCTAAAATGTTTCTTTCTTTAGGCCTTTTATAACGATTCTCTAAATTTCAAATATAAAAAAATATTGTTTTTACTTATAGAAATACTTTATTATAGAATTTTGGAAAGCTTTTGAGATAATCTACAAGAATGTGTAATGAAAAATAGGTAGTTCCATTTTAAAAATTGAAGGTGAACCTTTACATGACCTTCAATTGACTATCCAATGTCAAATCAATGGCACCATCTTATGTCCCCCTCTGAACCCTACAACTTTTGTACGAAACATTTTTTTCTATAACTTTGTGATTTCAAAATATTTGCCTGTTAAGATTAAAAAGACTCACCCTGTATATTCTCTTGTCATATTTAAATTAAATTTAAGATATATATATGGTTTCTTAAAACATTTTCCTATACGTGTAAAAAAATTATTAATTTTATTATTTAGAAAGTTATAAAAGCTGTATGATATTAAAGAGAATCCAAATAAATATTTTTCTTTACTTGCATAATATGTCAAGGAGACATGTAACAAATATGTGCTTTAATCACATGTGCAAATATTATGGCAATGTCAAAGATAAAACTAATTTTTGAACAAGATTAAATTAAATAATAAATTCTAAAAGACTTTTCACAGTTAATTAGTTTTTTCACAATAATTGAATTTAATAAACCAAGTGTTTTTCAAAAAGAAAAGTTATATAACTGCATATAAATATATAAATTTATTCATATATTAATTAAAAATTTATATTTTTTATTTTAAAAACATTTTTACTTCTTCTAATATTAAAAAGAGGAACACTTTAGAAAATTGCAGTTTATGTAGAATTAAAAAATTAAACTTTTTTTCTATAACCCCGTGATTTCCAAATATTTGCCTCTTAAGATTAGAAAAACTCACCCTGTTATTAATGTTAGAGATATATATATACATATACAGTGGCATTACAAATAATTGAGATAAAAGGTATAGTTACAATACTTTATTATATTTCTGTATATCTTAAGTTTACAGATTCTGCACATATATATATATAAAAATTAAATATTTTTTTAGAAATAATGAGTTTCATTTTCCTTAAGAAAAATGGAAAACAAATTAAATTTTTTTTCTAATTATAAAAAAATATTAATTCCGCCTCTGCCTCTGCCCCTTCTGCCTTCTCTGCCTCTTCCTCTCCATCTTCCTGCTCTTCCTCCTCCTCTACCATGCATGTAGAATAGAAAATGTTGTAATTCTTCCGGCTGAAACATACAAAATGAAGAATATATTGATATGTATATTATCGATACACACACACACACACACACACACACACACACACACACACACACACATACAGGGTGTTCAAAAAGTCCCGGACCGGTTGAATACTGAACTTGTAAAGTAGGCGTCGCACTGAAAAATGACCGTGATAAAAGTTGTAGGAATCCCTGGCTATCCGATGGTGACCTTGGCTGTGACCTTGTAATCTCAAGGTCATTTAAAGGTCAAGTCGATTTTTTAAATGGAACCCATATTTTTGACCCCGGAAACGAAAAGAGCGGAAAATTTCACGTTCAGATATGATTTCCGCTCTTTTCGTTTCCGGGGTCAAAAATATAGGGTTCCATTTAAAAAAATCGACTTGACCTTTAAATGACCTTGAAGGTCAAGGTCAAGGTCACAGCCAAGGTCACTATCGGATAGCCAGGGATTCCTACAACTTTTATCACGGTCATTTTTCAGTGCGACGCCTACTTTACAAGTTCAGTATTCAACCGGTCCGGGACTTTTTGAACACCCTGTATATATATATATAGACATAGAAATAATACAATTAATGAAACGATTTATATAAAAAAGTACTATGCTAATACAAATTTAAAATAAAATTACTTACAGTTAATGAAATAGATACAGTCGGCATCGTCGCCGTCATCGTCAATGGCATCGTCGGCATCGTCGCCATCGGCATCACCGTCGGCATTGGTATCGTTCCCGGCATCGTTCTCGGCATCGGCATCGGCATCGGCATTGCCGTTGTCGGCACCGGCATCGTCTCCGTCGGCATTGCCGTTGTCGGCACCGGCATGGTCGCCGTCGGCACCGGCATGGTCGCCGTCGGCACCGGCATCGTCTCCGTCGTCGTCGACACTGGCATGGCCCGCATCGTTATTGGCATCGTCGCCGTTGGCATCGACATCGGCATCGGCATCATCGTCGGCATTGCCGTTGTCGGCACCGGCATGGTCGCCGTCGGCACCGGCATGGTCGCCGTCGGCACCGGCATGGTCGCCGTCGGCACCAGCATTGTCTCCGTCGTCGTCGTCGTCGTCGGCACCGGCATAGTCGCCGTCGGCACCGGCATTGTCTCCGTCGTCGTCGTCGTGGTCGCCACCGGCATCGTCGCCGTCGTCAAGATCGTTTTCATAACGTTTTCTAGACAAAAAAAATAATATAAAATCGTTCTAATGTGTTATACAAAAATATGTTTTTATAAACTTACAGTAGTTCGGGACCTCTTCTCTCGTCAAGCGTTGAAGACGAACTGAAACTGATCATCACAATCGCACGCACACACACACGCGCATCGTTTTTTATTCGCACAGGATTCGCGAATCGTTCGGCGAGATCAGAAAAACGCGGCAAAAAAACACTTCAACGTAATCCATACGTAAACATACATAATATCTGACATATTTTATTAAAAAAAACAAAGAATATATATATATATATATATATATATATATATTTGTTTCATATATCATATCAATATATATTATATATTGATATAAATAAGTAAATCAATTTTATAAACTCACCACTATTGCGTAACCATAAATCATGTCTCGCACCCGTTTGTAATGGAAATCGAAATAAACGTTTTCCATCTTTTGTCCTAATATTTGTGCAATTTAAATACACACATTTATCGTAAAACCGGTGTTTACTCGACATTGTAAAATAAAAATAATAATTAGCACCAACACCAAAAAAAAAAAGAAAATTAAAAAATGCGAAATTAAAGAAAACAGGACACTAACAAATAAACAACTAACACTAAAATAATCTTAATTAAAAAACTAATTATAGTTAAAATTAATATGAAAGAAACAAATATACTAAACACGCGTACACAACACGTAAAATTTATTTATTTCAAGGAAAAACAGCGAAAAAAAGCGATCTCTATCGTATTATAACTCTGAGCGTATTATGCGATGCAATCTGTGGCACAGCGAGTGGACTGATTGTCGTATACAGATTGCAAGAAACATTTGAACTAAAAAAAATTTAATATCTAAATTATGTGTGTGGGCGTTTGCATTAATAATTAAATTCCTTGCAGAATTAAAAAATAATTTATTTTGTTCCATTACAAAAAAAATTATCAAATAATGATATATTGATTATTCTTACACATAATAACTTATTTGAAAAAAGTGAAAAAAAAAATCTGAAAAAGGCAGGGGTTTGAACTTGAAATGTCCACGATTTCAGCTCGTCATCTTAGTCGCTCGGCTACGCATGCTACTTGACGTTCTTTTATACCGGCATGATACATTAGGCATGGAAACTTTAAATAATTGTACATTATTGCACGTTGACATTGCACTTCATATTAATAGAAGCGGCGATAAATATTAAATATAATATAATATATATTAAAAATTACATTCCAAAATCCAAGTGGTCGAACAATTAATCGTTCTTTTTATTTTAATTAAAATAAGATTTATATATTTCATTACACATATATATATATATATATTTTAATAATTATATTTTAGTTTTTATACAAATTATATAAATATATATATATATATATATATATATATAAAGAGAAAAGATCGCACATATACAGAATGAATACGTGATACTGAGTTAACACGAAAATTATGGGCGTAGCACGGACTCGCACCAAATACAAACTTTATCGACCTTGCCAGAAAATGGGTGTGCAGTTAGTTCCGATATTGAAAACGGGTGCGAGGGGCGCTTCAAGCAGTCCCGTAAAAACGGTAACAGCCAAAACGCCGGCCTGGCCGCTCTCATCTTTCTCTCTGGCGACACATGCTGTGTGCCGGTTTTGTATGCAGGTTATATAGCCTTGAATTGCGCGGTACTAATATTAGTTTTGATGAAAATATTTCATTATTTTTGGTATTTTTAGCTTTTTACTTTAGCCAAACTATGTTTTCTTTACTCAAATTGAAACATACTAAAACATTAATAGTTGTGAAATCTACAAGTCTAATTAAAAAGAAAAAAGATTATTTGATAAAATTAGACAATGGAAACGATGGGTTGGAATATTTCTTTGTAAATCGGGTAAGTAAAATAAACTGATTGTGACCTAGAAAAGTTAAATGTTTCTTTCCGTTCTCGAGATATTATGTTTTAAAGTCTTCCAAGACACTTGCATAATGGCAGCTTTCAGGACAATAGTGATTTCCAGGACTGCCCTGGAATAATTCTATGTATAATGGTGTATTCCAGGATTTGAAAAATAAAATATTATTTAAAATTTTTGGATGTTTAGAACATTATAATAAATATAAATAATAATAAAAAATACAAGAAATTGCAATCATATCCAATTGGTTCAAATGAAAAAATATTTAACAAATGTTACGGAAAAAATGCAATTAATTTTAGTTATTTTCAGATGAAAGACACACTCTTATAGAAATAAAAAAGAACATAGATACCAACTCACCAAAAATTCTAATAAAGGATGTTAACAAAGGGTCAAGTGACCAATGTGAAAATAATGAAACTACTGGTAATTTTTATATACTGATTTTTTTTATAATTATAATTATTGCCTATTATACTGCATAAATTATATGTGAAAGATCAAATTCTTTAATATTGTTACTTTTAGTATTTAAATACTGAAGTTTCAATATTCTAGCACTGTGCTGTAAGAGAATCTTTGTCGAAAGTATATATCTTAAAATATATCTTATCAGACCTCTATTCTAATATTAAGTAAATCAAATGATACAATAATTTAAGCATTTAATAGAATCTTAATTTAATTTTAATAAAATAAATTTAATTTATTGCGTGTGAAGAAACATAGAAATGATACTAACGCTATACTAATTATAAGTAATTTCTATACTAATAATTTGTAACAATCTTCAGAATTGCTTCACAAAGTAAATTTAAGAATGCACAGTTTAACATTGTAGATGCAGTTGGTTCACTGATGCAATTTAGAAGAGCAGTGAAAGATATAATAAATTGGATATATGTATCATTAACAAATTATGAAGTATGTAATAAGATAACATAAAGTAAAGTAATTTAATTTATTTCAATAAAAATATATTTAAAAAATGTGTATTATGTTATAATATTATTAAAAAATTGTTATAAATAATGAACTGCTATTCTACCCAGATAGCACAATAGTTTGCAAAGAGTTCAAAAGAGTTCGCAAAGAATTTATTGAAGCTTCACTAAATTCTTTGCGAACTCTTTTGAACTCTGCGAACTATTGTGATATCTGGGTAGCATTACGCAGTAATGAAATCTTTGTCGAAAGCAATTTTTAATGGACACAAACAACAATAAAAGCCATACGTGTAAGTTATATTATTAAGAGTAATATTTACAAAGATGTTTTTGAATTATTTGCAGGTAATGAGCCAATTAATATAACAAATAATGACAAATGTGCTTCCAATGCAGACACAATAAATCAATTTCATATTCAACATGAGGAATCAAATACTATAGTAAACTCATATTTAGATTTGGATGTGAAGTCCGATTTTCACAATGATAAATTACAGAGCAATGTTATAACTAATGAAAATTTACAAAGTCATACATTAGATAAAACTAAATCTTCTAAAACCTATCCTCGAATTATAGAAGACAAGAAATGCAAAATAAATATGACTATTTTATCAAAAAGTAGTGACACAACAGCAAATAGTTCATGTAATACATCTATTCTGGGGAATTTGGAACTTTCTGATGTAAATCTTTCTGATGTAAATGTTTCTGATATGAATGGAATAGACATAAATAATTTTGAAAATTGTGGTACAAATTTAAATAATAATAATGGAGAAGAAATGATTCACGAAGTACTAGCTGAAAATAAATCCACGTTTACATCTATCACTGAAAATACTGAACTGGACAGCACTATAGTACCATTTTGTGATTTAAACGGAGTTAAGAATTCTTCTATAAACAACGATATAAATAACAATGACAATAAATTATATTGCAGTAACTCACAAATTGAAAATGTCTCGCAAAATACAGGTATGTATATTTTTATTAATTTGTTCCTTTAAAAAGTATTTAATTATGTTCGCAATATTGGTTTCGCTAAAGACAGTATATTTACAGTATATTTAAAAAGAACAATATTATAAAAGTTAAATTTAGATTTGTTATTAAGCTTAAATAAAATATTTAATAATTTTTATCCATCAAATTATTACGTAGGGTAATATAAACTAATACTAATTTAATAACTAAAAATATAATATAAACTAATTTTTAATTTTTTTTCTTCGCTCACAATAATAAAAAAGTAGTTAAGCGTCGTTTACAATGAGATTTTAAAACGTAAGACGTAAGAAATTGAACAATCACAGACAAGATTAGAGAAGAATAATCTCTCTTCGACTGTATTAGTCAATTTCTTAAGTCTTACGTCTAAAAATCTCATTGTAGACGACGCGTTACATATCGTTTATAAATTCTTTTGAATTAAGCTAACTTAATGTAAATAATGTGGTATACTTTTTAAATATAATTTAACTTTAATTTGTTATTTTTAAAAATTAAATTCATTAAGTATTAACTTATTAAATTGTCAATAAATAAAATTTATTAATTTTACTCAATTATTTTCTTTACTTAGCATTTCTATAATTTGATAGAATAATTTGATAAAAATAAAGCATAATATTTTTAACATTCATATATTTTTAAAATAAAATCTTTTAAAATGTTTATTATTTCAGATTTTGAGAAAAATAAAATTTCTAATGTAAGCGATAAAGATTCAGATTATGAACCATCTATTCAGAGTTCAAATGATACTGATATTGAACATACTGATATTGAAATAAATGATGATTTAGAAATTGCAAATAATGAATTTAGCATATTAACAAATTCTTCAGAAAATGCAAACGAAAAAAATATGTTAGAAAAAGAAATAGAAACATGCAAAGATGATGAATTATTTGTAGAATTGTCTCAAGGGCCCAAAGGAGATAAAAAATATAATTTTTGCTTTTACTGCAATACTATGCAAAGTAAAATTGCTCGGCACCTAGAATTAAAACATAAAAATGAAGAAGAAGTAAAAATGTTTTTATTACTTCCAAAAAAATCTAGAGAGCGAAGAAATGCAATTAGTCAAATAAGAAAAAGAGGCAATTTTAAATATAATACACAGGCAGATTTAAATAACGGTTCCATGATTGTTGTAAGAAGATCTACTAAAGAAGAGAAGCAATGTGGTTCTTATTTTTTACCATGTTCTAAGTGTAGAGGACATTATGCAATACATAATCTCAGGCATCATTATCGTTATCGCATTTGTGCTAAGAAGAAAGATACAACTCGAAATGTATTAAAATTAGCACGAAGCGCTGCACAATCTGTTCATAATCGTGCAAGCCATAAATTAAGAAAGGACATTCTTCCTGTCATGCGAAATGACAATATTTATAAATTAATAAAGTACGATTTATTAATTATACTATACGGAAATTACCTCTGTCAAATTCATAAATTGCAGCATTTAGGAGACCACATACGACAACAATTACGACTTCTTGGACGATATTTAGAAGTATTAAAATCAATAGAACCGGCAATACAAGAATTACAAATGCTATTTGACCCGAAATATTATGATATTGCTATAAAAGCAGTAAATATAATTGCTAAATATAATGAAGACACAGAATCATATGATATACCATATAATGCTACAGCTATGGGCACATGTTTAAAAAAATTATGTAAGATCTTAATCAACGAATTTATTAAACAACATGAATACGAAAAACAAAAATCAGCAAAGCAAAAAATTTTCTAAAGATTTTAGAAGTCGAATATGGTAGTACCGTTAATAAAACAGTTACAGAAATACAGACTAGAAACAGTCGAAAGAAAAAAGTTAATCTTCCGAAAACATCAGATATCAAAAAGTTAACCAATTATTTAGAAGAAATAAGAGTATCTAGCATGCGAGAAATAAAAAATAAATTCACGTTTTGTGCTTGGAAATCACTTGCTGAAGCAATATTAATAATGATTCAAATTTTCAATCGGCGACGTGCAGGAGAGATAGAAAGAGCTTACATTGTTGATTACAAAAATTTCATAAAAATTACAAAAGAGAATGAATTATATAAAAGGTTACCACAAAAAGAAAAAATATCTGCTTTAAAGTACATTCGTTTCACAATTCGTGGCAAGCGCAAGCTAAATCGGAACGTCCCAGTCCTTTTGAATGCTAAAATGAAAGAGGCTTTAGACATAATTTTAAGATATCGGAAATTGGCAGGAGTAAGTTCAAAAAATCCATATATATTTGGATTGCCAGGTGCAGATAAAAAACGATTTAGATATTTAAAAGCGAGTAAATTGATGCGTGAATTTGCTAATCTATGTGGAGCAGAGAACAAAGAAAGCTTACGTGGGACTATTTTACGGAAAGACATGGCAACAAAATGTTCACACTTACCAGATAGTGAAAATTTCTCCTTTCTCCTCTCACTCTTCTATTTCTCTCAAGGCATATATCTCTCATTGCTTATTTTATGGGTCACCTAAGGATATACCTAAAATATTTACAGACACGCCTGTGCAAACTGAAGAACACTCTGACACTATTATTTAACCAACTCTTTCCAACCTTACTCCTAGCTACCCCACTACGCACACGTGTCGACTAAGCTCTCAACAATCCGCCCCCGCCACGCCTGCCCCCCTTCTCTTTTCCCCTCCGCTAATTGGCGAGGGTCATCCCCGATCCTCCTAACACTCTGTTACCTCCTTCCCGAGATAAAAACCCTTCCCGTCACCACACCCTCCCTTCTCCTCGGCAGTAAGGTAAAACGGGAAGCTATGAATCGATTTCAGTAAGCCTATGCTCAGTGTCCTATGTTCTGGGGGCGGCGGTGGAGCTACCCATCTAGCATTTACAATGATGCGCGTCAAGGTTGGTGGTACCCGCGCCAACGGTCAATTCCCCCATCTTTCCGCCCAATATATT
>NW_028190541.1:0-10421 GCF_048542155.1 Nylanderia fulva | reverse complement strand
CACAGTGACATAAAAAAATTTGTGCTTTTACTAAAAAAATTTAAAATTAAAAAAAAAATTTTAATTTTTTAAATTTTAAATAAAAATTTATTTTTTTTTTTAAATTTTTTACTGCTTTTAAAACTAAATTATTTGGGGGTTTAAATTTTTAAAAAAAAAAACGTACACCCCCCTTAAAATTCCTTAAAATTTTTCATCAAAAAAGGGGCCCCCCTCTACTTTATGCCCCCTTTTTTAATAAAACCAACTTTTTTTGAAAAAATTTTTTTTTAAAATATCGCTTCAAAAAATGACTGCGGGGTCATCTTGTAAATTTGGCTTGGATTTTTTTTAAAAAAAAAAAAAGAATCAAAAAGTAAACCTTTTTTGGCCCTACAAAATGTAACCAATTTTTCCCCAACCCCCAAAGAAGTGACCGTGGGCGCGTCCCTTCCCCAAAAACCTCCACGTATACCGGGGGTCTTTTGGTTCCACCCCGGTTTTTTTTTGCAAAGAGGTTTTTTGACTCAAAAAAAGGGGATCTCAAAGATAAACTTAGCAATAAAAGGTTTTTTAAAAAGTAAAAAAAATCAAAAAAAAAATTAAAGGGGGATATCAATTTTTTTCTTTTTTGTTTTAAATTTTTTTTCATATTTATTTTTCCCAAGATTTTTTTTTTTATTTTTAATGAAAATTTTTGGGGAAAAAAATATTTTTTTGGGGAAAAAAATGGGTCGCAAAAAAAAAAAACTCAAAATTTTTTGTCAAAACTAAACAAAATTTTTGCAAAAAACCATAACAAATGAATTGAAAACCCTCAACTGTTGCGGATTTTTAGGGGAAAAATTTTAAAAATAATAATAAAATAATTTTTTTTGATGAAATGCTTTTCTTTATGTTTTCTGAAAATTACTGATAAATCTAAATAATTTTGTTTAAAAAAAAAATTTAACTTTTTAAAAGAAAAAATCCCTGTATAAAAAAATTAAAAAGGATGAAAACCCCCCCAAAGCTTAGCGATAAAAATTAAAAAAATTTTTTTTTTAAAATGTAAAAAAAATTTTTACATGACATAATAAATGGCTATTGAAAAAAATACCACTAAAATCACCCTCCTCCTCCCCTTTTTCATTTTTAAACCCCCAATTATCTTTCCAAAGCCCAAAACGTACTTTTTGAAACCCCCAAAAAAAATGAAATTATACAATTGAAAACGGAATTACTCTGCCACTTAGGTCTCAAAAAGGGCCTCTTCAAAAAATTATTGAAAAAAAAAAGATTGAATTTTGCTCTTGAAAACATTCAATTTTTTAAAAATATTGATGGTTTACCTTTTATAAAGTCTTAAAAATTTTTTTTAGGGCCCCAAATATTATGTCAATAATTTTAAACAATGTATATGCCCTTGCCTTAAAATTATGGTGAAGAAAAAAAAAAATCCCAAATGTTTTTTTAAAAAGGGTTTTGTGGGTTATGTTTATTGCTTTTATAAATAAGGGGATTGTTTATGGGGGACAGATCATAAAAGTCGAAATTAAAGCAAAAATTTTTGTGACGCCCCTTTGCAAAAATCTTTTATTTTAAAAATGAAAAAAGGACCACTGGTTTAAAAAGGTTGCACTAAATCCCTTTTGAAGGTGATAATATAGAAGGCAATATAGTTTTTCCATACACATCTAATATAAATTTCCCTAATAAAAAATTTTTTACTGGATCTTATAATCTTGTTATCAAACGGGTTTACCAATTTTAAAAAATACCAAATCTGGGCCCTTAGTTTAAAAATTTGTGCCACAAATTTTAAATATGCCCCTGGTATGTTTGGGTGTTATGCGGGGAAAAATTTTTATGTTATGGGGCTTTTCAGAACCCCCAAAAAATAAGATTATCAAATTCAGACAAAGAAAAAAATTTTCTAAGGGAAAATAAAAAGTTACGCAATTATATTCCTTCTGAAATTTTTCTCAAAAAAACCCAAAATTAAATTAAAATATATCAAAAAATTGGAAGCCACAGAATATCGGCAATTTTTATTATTAAGGCCTTTATTTGAAAAGGGTCTACAAAAAATTTTTATTTTTAAAAAATTTTTAACATTACATGTAGCAATCACAATTTTGCACAAAACCTACTTTTAAAATATCCCAAAATTCCCATTAAGAATATGCAAAAAATTTTTTTAAAAAATTTTTTAAAATCATTTCAAGTTAAACTACGGGTTCGAAATATATTTCACATAATATTCATAATTTATTACATCGTGCTGCAGACGTAAAACAATTTGGTGCTCTGGATAAATTTAGTGCATTTAAATTTGAGAATTATATGTCTACGTTAAAGAAAATTAATTCGTAAAACTAACCAACCATTACAGCAATTAACAAGAAGATTTGGCAGAAATTGGAGACAATACATAATAATGAAACATTCAACAATATATTCAAATTCATACGATATGGAAAAATGTTTACACGCTCTCAGTGTGATGGGTCCTATTACGAAAGATTTCATTTCTGTACACCAATATAAAATTCTTTTGCAATATCAATATTATTTATTAACTGTGATGATCCAAAAAAATAATTGCATTTCTTTTGAAAATGGACAAATAATGTCAATTTTAAATTTCATTAAATCTAATGACAATAAAATGTATGCTATTGGCAAGTACTTGTGTTAGTGGAAGATTATATACACAGTCCTATTTCGTCATTAACTTTAAATATTGGTATCATGTCTGAATATTCTCATCTTCAGACCTGAGGTTTGATAAAAGTTAGAGCAAAAAAATGTTGAAAAGGCTTATAAAAAAAATTATATTATATTTCCGATTTACACACAACTGAAATAATACATGTTTAATATTAATTTGCATTTGTAATTAAATAATTAAACGTAATTATAATACTCTAATATAAATTCAAATATTATTATGTATGATTATTATTATTATTTTATTCCACCAATCAGTTCACATTTTGTATCATATTTAATTGTACATCATAGATTATTTATACTTTCAATTCAATGCTGATCCATTTTTATTTCAGTTTGATATGGCGTATAATATTGTGGAGTCGAAGAGGGTTTACAAATTGGTTCCTTCTGAATGGTTAACTGAAAATAAAGGAAGTGTAAATGGCCATCATATACACATCAAATTACATAAATAAAGCAATTATGAAAGAATATTTCCTTCTATGATTGGCAATTATATAAATAATCCGTATTGTTTGGTAGCAGCGGTTAGTAAATAGAAAAAATTTATTTTATTTTTTTATCAAAATATATAAATTAAAATTATAATCTATCTGTCTGCCCACGTCCTCTCTTACACTTTCCCTTTTCCCCGTTGCTCCTTTGTCTTCTCCCCTCTTACGCCCCCCCTCCTCCTTTTTCCTCTTCCCCCCATTTCTCCTTTTCGCTCCCTCTGCTCCGCTCTGCCCAACTTCCCTTCGCTGCCCCTGATCTATTATAGGATGGTGATGATAAAAATACTCAAAAAACGAGATATCAACGAGCAAAAAAATCAGGTTCATCTCCTGATAAATTCTGATCAAGGCGAAACCCCAAAAACAAGCATCAATACATTAAAAACTCGCAAGATTTAAGAGTTAGATAATTTTTCCTAATACACCAAAGCTTAACAAATAATAAGAGCAAATCTGTGAATAAAAGACACATTAATACAAGTGATAAGAAATGAATCGAGTAAAAAAAATTTTCAAGTTCCTTCTGATAATTCAGATAGACTGACACAAGCAATGATTTAATGAAGCTTCTATCTAATAATATATCAAACGATTTAAATAAAAGCAAATGACTTATAAATAAAAAAACCACTGATAAAAAATTTAATAAACAATAACTAAGCCGATACCAATTAGTAATGAAAAAATAATTAATATTCGTCCTAAAAAGTCTGCAGGTTCTTTACAGATATAAATCTATAGTTCACAAGAACATCGAACAGCAATAAAGATGAGCCTGTGTTCCACAAAATTCAGATACAATATCTACATCGATACTTGTCAATCTGAGATTGATGTAGGTAAAAATATTATCTGTTATAATTTTAAATTTTTGTCAAACTTGCCCTATATTATATATATATATTAGTAAAGTTTTTAACTTTTTTTATTTAATCACTGTAAACAATATATGTAAAATGGTATATAAATTCGTATATTATTTTATATCATCTGACAAGAGTAAATATACAATAATATGTGGGTCAATTAATTTTGCATGATTTTCATAATTAATTATCAGGAAACTAAATGCATATGATAAATCTTACAACAATGATGACGTTTAATAAAGTTGGATAATCCATAAGAAAAAATGAGGAACGGATTTAAAAAAAAATGAACATTATGATTTCGATTTGCCAGCAGATACCGTAGAAAATTACAGAGAATTGATAATCAATTAAAAAACAAATGGGTTGCGACGAAAATGGTTATATACAAAATATTATCATTTTATACTTACTATTAGAAACATTTATTGAAATGTCTTATAAAAAGCAATATTTTGGACATATTATTTATTATATAATGTTAAATAATTTTAAAGAAGTTAAAAGAAAAGTAATGTTAACTTTTTTTATAAGAGAAAACAAATGTTTATTATTTTGATATTTTTTTTAGATCATACCTCCTCTTAATAAATTATTTTATATTTTTAAGACAAGACATGGAAGCTTTTTAGGAGGTCAAGGAATCATCATATGTGATGTTCGTACATGATTACACATATTTTAACAAATAAATTAGCAATGGAATATAGTTGGGCTGGTTGCGAAATTGAAAATGCCTTAAAAATCTTCTCATTACAATGTATCAATCGTAGTATTAAATATTTAATCACAGAATGTTTTTTATTACATATTTGGACCAGCTTTATATATAGCATTCTATGCAGGTTTATTGGATGAATATGCTATTAGAACTCTATATCATTATTCATAATTGTAATGCATAGGAATAATAGAAATACTTTTGAATAGTATATTACTATATACATATAGTATATATATATAAAATATATAAAAAATTAAGTCGCTTTAAATTTTTTATATAATCTATAACCACACATATCTGTTTAAACTTGTTGTTAATGCTGCGCGAACTTCAGACCATTTAACAAATAAGGAAGTTGAGGAGTATAATTGCAAGATGGGCTAATGTTTAAGCCAATTCAGAGATCATAATTGAACCGAGATTTGTAAGTTATATATATTAACCTCAATTTAAACTATTTTATCATCTTAATCTCCCACTTTTTAGTTTTATAAGAAACTGCTTTTAAAGATAGTGCACATGCACTATCTGTTTCATTATTGCGTGTATTAAGGTTTTTTTTAATTAAATACAACATTTACGAACGTATTGTTATTTTTGTTGTATAGAATATTTATCAGGAATTGAACTTCTTGCACCTATTATAACAATCACATATTTCCTTTTATTAGGAAAAAGAATAACAAAAGAAGAGATCTAAGAATGAGGGAGATCTAAACAAGAAAAGGACATGTTATTAATAAATAATTTTAATATATAATAAATAAAGATTTGAACGTTTTATATTACGTTTATTGCACAGTTTATTCTTATTACGGTTTATTTATGATTTTAGAGAGTTTATTTTTTGGCATATGTACTTTTTTTTACTTTGAATGTATTAATTTTCATACACAGTATTAATCTGATATTTTATTATTTAAAATTGTTACAATGTATTAAATACATATGCTAGTGTCAGTGCAATCAAGTATTATTAAATATTTTTTTTTAATATAGTAATAAACGAGAAAATTATAATAATATATACAGTTTAATATTACAAGTATTTAAAGTTCTAAGCATTTTAGTACTTTTATGCGGACTGTAGCATAAAAAATTAACAATCATCTATGTTTATTTTATTAATGCCTATATTTAAAAAAGTTATTCACATTTAAGTTTTTCTAACATTGTATCATTTTTTTTCATAATTTTGGTTTGATATAAAATGGATACTAGAATTTAAAAAAATTACTTTTCCCAACTGATTCTTAATAAGTATTAATTTATATGTTTAGTGATATAGTTATTAAATCTGACTTAAATAATGTGATTTAACGTGAATGTTTATTAAATTGATAGTTATACACCCACACACACGTACATATATAATAATATGGGCTTATATTTTTTTGGAACGTATATATTATTATTTAAAAAATAAAAATGTAATTAAATAAATTACATTTAAACTTTTGAACAGCATAATGACTACTGGCAGGATCAACCATGAGCTTCGTTTTCGGTTACTCGCAAGGGAGTGAACTCGCGACAGCCCGAAGACTCGTCTCTAGCCTTTGTCGCAGCGCGCGCGCGTTTCGATGCCGAAACTACCGACGCCGCGCGCGACTCTCCCTCGTATGTGCCCCATTTTAATTGCCCCGGTCTTTGCCATCCGGTCGGCGAAACTCTGCTGTGTTTAACGCTATTATGTAAAGCGTACGAGAGAACGACGGAGGCGAGTAGGTAAACCCCCCGACGCCGCCGCCTCTCCTCTTCTTCCTCCTCCTCTCGTTCAAAAATCCACAAAGATCAAAATACTCGTGTCTTATTCTCCCAAATGTTATGATGCGCGGTCTCGAGAGAGACCGCGCGATTCACCCTGACGCTAGATCGACGATGGCGATGCTTAGACGTCGAGGACTGTTCTGTCTGGTTCGTACGCGTTTAACCGCCACACGACCAGCAATAAGATTTCGCTACGGCGTACTAAAGCGAGCGGGAAGAAGCAACTCTTCCCGCAAAACTCGTATCCGTGGAGTAGATGCTCGGTAAGCGCGACGATTCCGCTGCTGCGTACGAAACGAGAGGGAACCGCGCGGCCACACACTAGAGGCGGTGCGCGCCACATAAGAGCCATTCGGTCTTGCGACACCGACTCGTGGCAATGCTGTGCTCGTAATAAATAAGTGTGCGTTAATTTTGCGCGCGTTCGGCGACGAACGAGAAGAGCCGCACCGTAATCCCCGGCGAAGAGGAATACGAGACGACGCGAGAGTCGAACGTACGTTCTCGCGAGACACGCAACCTCCAAGCATGAGAAGACTTGGCGGCGGCGCGTTCTGCGACGATCGTATATTATTTTATATATTCGTGGTTTCCAAATCAAACATTTTATATAAATGTTCTCTCCGTGTCAGAGTCGCGACTCGACAAAATCCGTTCTCGACCCGTTCGGGCGATTCTTCGTTTGTCAACGTCGAGAGCGCGACACGTACAATATTAATCTCTCCTACCTCTTATAGTACCCAACCGACCGGCCAAGCGGTCGGCGACGGTACGGAGAGCGGTCGAAACACGCCGGAGTGGCGAGAGACTCGAGAAAGTACGTTTACGACTCGTCCGGACTCGCTCGACTCGTTCGACGCGCCGAGCGCGACGTATCTCTTATAGTACCCAACCGGCCGGCCAGGCGGTCGGCGACGCACGGTCCTACGCACGGCCGTATGCGAGCGCGAGCGCCGAAAGGCGCGTTCAATCGAGACATTGTCGCGGAGAGCGAACGATCGAAAAGTCCTATTGTACGATAAAATATTATCACGATACGTATGGCGAATGTCAAACAACGATAATTAGCAATTAATTAAGAAGGAAACAAACGAAATGCCGGGACAATAAGGTATAAGCACCGACGGTACCTCCGGGCCGGGCGGCACCTCCGGGCCGGGCGGCACCATCCGGGCCGGGCGACACCTCCGAAACAAACGGCCCGACTCGCGGCACCTCCGGGCCGGGCTGGCACCTCCGTGCTGGCGACACCCTCCGGGAACCACGGCCGACGGCGACAACCTCCTGGTTCGGCGGCACCCCTCGTCCGGGCGACACCGTCCGGAACACGGCTCGACCGGCGGCACCATCCGGTGCCGTGCGGGCACTCCAGGCGGCGGCACTTCCAGGCCGTCGACACCTCCGGGAACCACGGCCGCCGGCGGACACACCTCCGGACCGGCGACACCCTCCGGGAACCACGGCCCTACCTGGCGATCACCTCCTGGACGAGCGGCGACCTTCGGACGACCGATGATCTCTCGAATCAGCGACCGCCGGCGGTAACCCCCCTCGAGGAAAGATCCGTCACACTTAACGCCGACAGTTAACGGCGGCCAGCAACGAGAGAGCTACGTAAAAACGTTTCGGACAAAAGTTACGTACTATTTCGGGGTCGGCGCTCCTCGACAATGAGGGGCGCTGTTCATGTACTAACTCGACACGTGGCTATCAATCCACGTGTCCGGAGACATATATTTTTTTTTTCGAATTTTACGGATGATACGCAACACGTGTCAATCTGCGGTGACGCGATTACGGTACGGAACACTCGCCCGATGCGAAATCACCGCGCCGGCAACTGAGACGGCTCGTTACGGGGGCGTGATTATACGTGCGGCACCACTAACGGGCCCGGCGTCAACTTAGGGGAAGGACGGCACCAGTCCTGGACGGGCGACACCTCCTGACGACCGAATGAGTTCACCAAGTTCCGTCGCCCGCCGGCGGTACCTCCGGGGCACTTGACGGCGAGTAGCGCCGCTACGAGGAGATAATGCTACGATACGGAATACGTTTCGGACAAAGGTTTCCGTACTTTTCGACGCTCCCACGACCGCGCGAACACGATTATTAAGATATCTGCTAATTCCCGGTTACCCACATCGTCTGAGTTGCACAATTTTTCAGATGCTACGTACCGTACGGTGGCACGATGCAGGCAGGATGCCTATAAGCAAAGCCGGATTGATTGTGCACGAAGAAACTTTCCGATGCGTCCTCATTTAATTAATCTCATTGAACATCGCTCGTGAGCGTACAAGCGCTAACTCGGGAACAGTCGCAAGTTCTCTCGCGGCGGCGTTTGCTCTCGCCCGGCGAGCGCGAAAATTTTCCAGGCCCTTAGCGGCGTGTTTTCCTTGAATTAGCGGGCGACACCTCCGGCGGCACGCACGCCGCCCGTAACCCAAGTCAGAGATCGCGGCGTGTTTGCTTTTCGTTGGCGGTGCGACACCTCCGGTCCGCCAAGCCGCTTTTTTCGGCAAGTTCGCTCGCGGCGTGTTGCTTTCGCCGGCGAGCGACAATTCTTCCATTCCGTTCGCGGCGTGTTCTTCGCGGGCGCGGAATTCATCCAAGTCCGTCGCGGTTGCTTCCGGGCGAGCGGAATTTCCAATCCGTTCGCGGCTGTGTTTCGCCGGGAGCGAATCTTCCAAGTCGCGCGGCGTGTGCTTTGCGGGCGAGCGAAATTCTCAAGTCCGTTCGCGGGTGTTGCTTTCGCCGGCGGCGAAAATTCTTCCAGTTCCGTCGGGCGGTTCTTCGCCGCGGCGAATTCTCCAGTCGTTCGCGGCGTTTGCTTCGCGGGCGAGCGAAATTCTCCAAGTCGCGCGGCTTTGCCGCGGGCGGCAAATTTCCAGTCGTTCGCGGCGTGTGCTTCGCCGGGCGAGCGAGAAATTCTTCCAAGTCCGTTCGCGGCGTGTTGCTTTCGCCGGGCGAGCGAAATTCTCCAAGTCCGTTCGCGGGTGCTTCGCGGGCGAGCGAGAATCTCAACTTCCGGCGTGCTTTCGCGGGCGAGCGAAAATTCTTCCAAGTCCGTTCGCGGCGTGTTTGCTTTCGCCGGCGGCGACAATTCCATCCGTGCGGGCGTGTCGCTTCGCCGGCGTACAAACCCAAGTCCGATCGCGGCGTGTTGCTTTCGTTGGCGGGCGACACCATCCGGCTCGCACAAGCGCTTTTCCAAGTCCGTTCGCGGCGTGTTGCTTTCGCCGGGCGAGCGACAATTCTTCCCAGTCCGTTCGCGGCGGTTGCTTCGTTGCTTTCGCCGGGCGAGCGAGAAATTCATCCAAGTCCGTTCGCGGCGTGTTGCTTTCGCCGGGCGAGCGAGAAATTCTTCCAAGTCCGTTCGCGGCGTGTTTGCTTTCGCCGGGCGAGCGAGAAATTCTCCAAGTCCGTTCGCGGCGTGTTGCTTTCGCCGGGCGAGCGAGAAATTCTTCCAAGTCCGTTCGCGGCGTGTTGCTTTCGCCGGGCGAGCGACAAATTCTTCCAAGTCCGTTCGCGGCGTGTTGCTTTCGCCGGGCGAGCGACAATTCTTCCAAGTCCGTTCGCGGCGTGTTGCTTTCGCCGGGCGAGCGACAAATTCTCCAAGTTCGCTCGCGGCGTGTTGCTTTTCGCCGGGCGAGCGAGAAATTCTTCCAAGTCCGTTCGCGGCGTGTTGCTTTCGGCCGGGCGAGCGAGAAATTCTTCCAAGTTCCGTTCGCGGCGTGTTGCTTTCGCCGGGCGAGCGAGAAATTCATCCAAGTCCGTTCGCGGCGTGTTGCTTTCGCCGGGCGAGCGAGAAATTCTTCCAAGTCCGTTCGCGGCGTGTTGCTTTCGCCGGGCGAGCGAGAAATT